>NC_134867.1:43749520-44049520 GCF_049852395.1 Peromyscus maniculatus bairdii | reverse complement strand
GATAGGAGAAAGAAATGAAAGATATACAAATAGGAAATGAAAACATCAAATTAGCCATATTTGCAGATGTTATGATTCTGTGCATAAGAGGTACCAAAGAGTCAACCAGAAAACTGTTAAACTGATGAACATTTCCAGTAAAACTGGAGAATTTTATTTTTAATGGTTGATAGGACTTAATGCTTTACACACAAGAATATAATATAACTCTTGGATGTCATCATAAGCTGCATTTTGGTGCATTTATTCACATATGTTGCTGCACACTTTACAGAAATATGTAATTTCAAATCCAAGAATTTCTAGATTTCCATCTTAAAATATATACTAAGCAAAAGTCCTTAGCATAGAGTAAAAGTTGTCCTTAAATTTCCATGAAGACTTGCTACAAAAGAAAACTTAAGGAATTTCTGCTTTAACTAATGAATTAATCACAAACACATGCATTTACACACACACTCATACACACACTCATACACACATCTATTTGCGCTCATATGTATATATATTATTTAATAAGTCTAATTTACCAATTCCTTGACTAAGACATATGGGTCATCAAATTTCCTCTTAAATGCTTTATGATTTTCTAATAAATCAATGAATTTAATTTAATTTAAGCATTCTCCAATTGAAAAGCATTTTATTTGCAATTTATGTAACAGAATGAGTTGGTTAATCATGGTTACTAACTAGAATGGACCTGTAACCACCCAAGACATGATTTTGGGGGGATATAAAGATTATTTCCTGGAAGGGTTAACTGAGGGAGGAAGACCCTCCCCCAGAGTGAATGACACTTGCTGTTTCAACCTAGAAGGAAGGAGGTCTGAGGGAAAAGCTATTGTGTTTTGGCTACTTGCTGTTATTCTCCCTTGTGAGTGCATCTGCTCTGTTACATGTACTGCAAGTAGTGCTGTTACTGCTGCTTCTATCCTTCAGTGACATACAAACTCGCCTTTCTTGGCTTACAAGTTGGACTAAGGACAAATGGGTCTCCATGAAACATATTGGGACTACTGAGACATTTGATTGTAGAAAATTGGTCTTATTAAATAAAAAACACAGAGCCAGAAATTTGGGTTAAAGCATTAGAGAGATCAGGGAAATACAGGAGGCCACCAGCCAATCTTATCTCACCAATTCTACAGCTTCCAAAATGCGAGTTACTTCCTGTCTACCCATGCCTTTGTTGCCTTGCTGTTCTGCCCTCTCATTGGCTTTCTTAGCCCAGCTACCTCACTTCCTTTTCCTACACAGCTCTGTCACTTTCTGTCTTTCTGTACAGACCTCCAGGTCCCTATGTTTGGTACTGGTATTAAAGGCATGTGTCACCACACTTGGCTCTGTTCCCTAGTGTGGCCTTGAACACAAAGAGACCCTGCCTGCTAAGGGATTGAGGGCACGTGCTGCCTGACTTTTGTGTTTACTATAGTGGCTGGCTTTCCTCTGATCTCCAGGCAAGCTTTATTAAAGCACAAACAAAATATCACCACATTTTAGCACAAATGAAACATCACCACATCTGATCTTAAGCAGTTACCAGGTTTTTAGCCTCGCTGATGTGAAAACAGTCATTGTTAGACTACCCAGATTGTATTGTGCACTTGTCTAATAAATTTGTTTAACATCTATTTGTTCTATCCGTTCTAACTGATAACAAATGTCCTAATATATTACCACTACTAATATACTGTGGTAGAATTCTCAAAAAAGATTTTGAATTTTGTAGCAACTCCAACAGATTTTCATGTATGAAAATCATAAAGTGTCTTTTCACATATGCTAATTTCAGAAAATATACAATCTAAGTAATATTTTAAAAATAATTTTGAAACATCTAAATTCAGAGAAGAAAAAGACTATTATTTGACTAAAGAATGCCTCTAACAATTAATTTGAAGGCATTATTTTGTCTCATGATGAATTAATATCAACACCAGAACGTTTATAAAAAAGAACAACAACAACAAAACAAAAAAACCTCAGCTATATTGGTGTCTGTGACCCTTGCTCCAGCTGGGGACCATATTGATGTCTGTGGTCTAAACTGCCACTGGAGGCCATGCTGAGGTCCGTAAGTCCACGGTTCATCTACCCCTGGGATGTCCTTTGTCTGTGCAGCTGCTGACTGTAACAGAGAAGGCAACTTCTTTTCTAGTGATAGCAATGACTGCAGACTCACAGTTGAGGATAAGAGATACTGAACGCTTTTTTGACAACATGTTGCACCCATCCTCCTCCAAATGAAACAGTCTATGCAGGAAGCCATTGAAAAGAGCTCTTAAAAATTGTGATAGGAATGCTGAAATGTAGCTCTTCATAGTTGATGGTTTCTAGCAGGATCTCACTTTTCCTTAAGGGGCTAGCTGCTCCAAGTTTGAGCATAGGCCAATGAGTATATGAGCAACATAAATTGTACTAACTGTATTTTTTCTTTTTTCTTCTTTTTTTTTTGCAGGGCGGTGGGGATGGGGGGGCATAAGGGCATGGGGGTAGATCTGGTGGAATGGAGAAGTGAATGTGATAAGGGTGCATTATGTGAAATTCCCAAATAATCAATAAAATACATTAAAAATAGCTAAGAAGAGAATGCAAAATATACTTTACATATTTAACAAAAATGTCTTCTATGAAAAAATCTATATAATATTTAGAAGTCATTGTGAAGCTATTTCCTTGGATTTGAGCCATTATTTTCCCTATAATGAAAAAGAAGTTTCCTAAGACTTGGGAAGTAAATAAAACATGTAAGATTTAGGAAGCTTCTGAGACTTACAGGATTCACAAGACCTTTCCCAAAGGGTAATGTAAGCAGTAACAACTGCTAGAGAGAGAAGATGGAGTGGAATCTGCTAACATGTCTGCACATTCCTCAGTGAGCTCCATACAGATTTCATGTCACTCTTATATCCTAAGCTTTCATGGGATGCTGCTGCTCTTAAGTCACTCCTGCTTCTGGAACTTTTCTCCCACACTCCAGTAAGTAACCCTAAGTAATTCCCTGGCTCACAAAGCTAGACTTGTTGAAATCTTTTCTTTGGTCTATAATGATAATCCTATCTGAGGTTAGTAGATGTGTGTGAATGTTTCTTCATGAAAGATTATTCGACAGTAATAAGTCTTAGAGTCAATCCAATCAATGATAAAATTCTGCTTCCTTTGATCACTGGAAAATGACTCAAATGTGATGAAGTAGGAATCAATTGCATACCATCCCCAATTTCAGATATTATTTTTACATGTGAACTGGTAATTTCATCAGGTTTTTGGTTACTGACTGATGGTTTAATAGTTTGTACTGTAATTGTTTGGTTGGAGCTCCTGGCTTGCTCCTACATGCTCCAGATTACCGCCCCTTCTCTCTTTCTACACTCTGTCCACTCAGAGAGCCTCCCCAGTTCTGCATTCTTGGCTACTATTGTAGCTTCCTCCCATAAAAGCTGCCAACCAACTGTCCCCACCTAAACATTAAGTTTTTGACCATATTTGGGCACAAATCCAACTTGTGATGGCATGTCATCACCCCTCACCTGCAAACCATAAAATCTCCTGCTATGGGATAATACTCTAGTACACTGTAAAGATTTATCACTGGAATTGGTTTAATAAAATGCTGATTGGCCAGTAGCCAAGCAGGAAGTATAGGCGAGGTGACCAGTCTAGGAGAATTCTGGGAAGAGGAAGGGCAGAGGCAGGAGTCACCAGCAAGAGACAGATGAAGCACGATTAGAATGTTGCACTGAAAAAAGGTATCAAGCCACTTGGCTAAACATAGACAAGAATTATGGGTTAATCCAAGTGTAAGAGCTAGTTAGTAATAAGCCTGAGTTACGAGCTGATCATTTATGAATAATACTAAGCCTCTGAGTCAATTAATTGGGAAGTGGCTCTCAGGTATTTGGGAACAGGCAGGCTGGAGAGAAACATTCCACCTACAATCTCCCTTCTTCCATTTGCTACAAAATTCCCCTGGCCCCAAAGTCAGGGGTAGGAGGACCTGACTGGACTTTGTCTGAATAAACCTGTTGTCGTATTTTAATTTGTCTTGATTTGACTTACTGTATCAGAAGAGAAATTCATTATAGAGAGATCTTATTAGTAATAACAACTGAAAGATATGATGAAAATAAACTATTTACAGTAATTGCTGGGGTGTAAGTTACCCCAGATGTAGAATCAGGTTTTGCCCTACCTGAACTAAGAAGATACAAAGCAGGATACTAACTACAGAACATAACATCATGTTGACAGCCAGCAAGCTGATATTGATTGATGTGAATAATATGTAGAAATTTGACTTTGTTCACACTAAACCTAAGAATTAAACTGATGTAGGACTTGATAGTGTTGGATTTCTGTTAACTTCCCCGATGTGACAGCTTGCTTCTGTAAGAGTCACAGTGTAGAGGGCCACAGCAGGGCACGTTCTTTGATGGCTAGTGTTATATTGATGGCTGACTTTATGTTTAAAAGTTTAAAATCTCCATGCTTAAGAGAACTATAAAGCAAAACTAAATCTCCAAATATTAAGGGATGTTAGGGGTTAAATTTTCTACTGTTTCTGTTTCTGTAGACAAGCTTGCTTTGTAGGAGAGGACCTTCTGCTTACAGAAGCACAAATAGTAACTTTGTATTCGTTGTTTGTATAAACCCACAACTGAGGTATCTCTACACTGCATTCGGGAATCCCAAGTCTCCTGTGCAGACCTGGGGCCAGTATCCACATAAAAGCCCTTTATCTGTTAATTTCATATCATTTTATTTTGTTGTTTGTTTAATTGAAAATAGATTCTGATTTCATACAATACATCCTGACCACAATTTCCTCTCCCTTTAATACTCCCAGATACCCCCACTCCCTCTCTGTCCCAGCTCCACTCCCCCTCCATTTACCTCAAAAGAATAGCAGGCCTACAAAGGGACAACAACCAAGCAAAACAAGAGACAATAGTTCAAGAACCAGACACTGAATAGCCCTGAGATGCAGAGTAGATACAATGTGACTAGAAAAACATGTATCAATGAAATGATTCCTAATGATGCTGTGCTATAGTCCTAGGTCTTTGCCTCTTGTCCAGTCATCCTCAGAGAGCCTTTCTCCAGCAGCAGATGGAAGCGGGTGTAGAGACCCACAGCCAGACATTATATGGAACAGCAGTCTAAACGGGAGATCACCATCAAGGTCCCTTACCTCAAAGATGGGGAACAATGTGGAAGAAGGGAAGGAAAGATTGTAGGAGTCAAAAGGACTGAAGAACACTGCAAGACCATGGCTGACTATGTCAACTAATCAGGGTTTATGTGGGCTCACAGAGACTGAAGTGGCCTGCGAGGGTCTGCACCAGGTCCTCTGTGTATATATGTTACCGCTGTTAGCCTGGTGTTGTTTCTGGACTCCTAAGAGTGAGAGTTGGGGTGTCTCTTACTCTTTTGCCTGCTCTTGGGACTCTTTTCCTCCTATTGGGTTATCTTGTCCAACTTCTTTGTTAAACTTTATTAATAGACAGGTGAATTTCTGAATGATGCCAGACCCATAACAGTTCATTTCTAAGAGTAACTACAGTAGATCTGATAACTGAACCATGTTCCCAGTAGACAAATCTTAATTCACATCAAACTACTTTTTCATAAATAAGGTAGAGTTAGAAAATGGAGAAAAAAAACAACACTGCAGGCTATTGAATGTCCTCTACAAGGAAGGAAATAATAGAGCACGGCGAAAGTAAACATGAACAGCTAAGGAAAAAGCACAGGGTTGCTATGCAAGTATTTGTGAAAGATATGTGTGAAAATATCTATGAAAGAAGAAAATTATAAAATCGGATTAAATGTTGGTATTTTACCTGATGTTTCCTAATTCAACAGGATATTGCACTGGTATGTAAGTTTCACATATATTATAGAATTTAATCAGTTAGCAGCAATGAATGACATTTCTACCAGTTAACATTTATCAGGGACAGAGTAATTCAAGTATTACTCTGGATTAGCACCTAACCTATGAAATAAAAACCATGAGGCATTTTTGTAATCTGTTTCATTTTGAATAAATTCACCCACCATATTTGTTGTTCATATAAAATTGTAAGTTAGATGTATCATTTTCCAGTGGGTTCATATGTATTTATATTTATTCTTCTCTGTTTTATGGCAGTATAATATTAAACAATAGAAAACAACTAGGATTTTAGTAGTAAAATGAAATATCAGAATGAAATTTATAATTCTTTTATAAAAATGATTTATTATTTCCCTCTGTCTCTTTGTGTGTGTGTGTGTGTGTGTCTGTGTGTAAGTGTATGCTGGTAGAGGACATAAGAGCATGTAAAATTATCTGGAATTCAGGTTATAGGCTGTTATGAGTCACCCTACCTGTGTCCTGTGAAATAAATTTAGGGCTTCTAGAAGAGCAGTAAATTCTCCTAACTGCTGAGTCATTTCTCCAGCCCAGAAAATTTTAATTCTTTGTAAAAAGTTTTATTCAGTTCCCCAAAACACTAAAAAATATTGAGAAACAATATTGATGCAATTGAACCAGCGATAGGCCTCACTGATTAATTGTGGCGGAAAAAAAAAACCCAATCAATTCTAAGATATTTCCAGCCATTGTGCAAATTGAGTATTCTGTGTCCAATGCTAGAAATTTATATAATCAGCAGAAGTTTGTCTTGAGATAATAGTAGAGAACTCTAGGGACCGTGGCTTCTGCTGATGGTTTTCCAATATGACCATACTGATACTGGAAATTAATAAAAGTTTCATGAAAAATATACTACCTGCACCCTCCCTAAATCAGGTCCATTTGGGATTGTATTTCTTTTTAAATATTCTTTTGTGTTTCTATGTTATAAATATGTTTCCAAATGTCTCCTCTTATAGCAATAGTATAAAATTTTCACTTTAATTTATAGCAGATGGCAACAGTCTTTCACTGCCAATTTGAAAATAAATGATCACCCTTTAAATGATTGTTCACTTTCATTCAAAAAAATTTGAAAACACCATTATATATGCTAATTTTTATATCAAGAGAAAAAGAACATGGCTTATGATAACAGTGTGATGGTTAATCTTGGTTGTCAACTTGACTGTACTGGAGTCAACCAAAAAACCAAGTAGCTGAGCACACCTGGGAGGGATTTTCAGGACTGGATTGTTTGAGGTGGGAACACCCACCATAGATCTGGGCCACACCTTCTGGAATGGAAGAGGAAGTTTTTTCTTCTTTGGCCTGCTTACCAAAGCTCTCAGTGGCAAGTTCTCTCTCTCTCTCTCTCTCTCTCTCTCTCTCTCTCTCTCTCTCTCTCTCTCTCTCTCTCTCTCTCTTTCTGGCACATTACTTATTACTTCATTGATATGAGAATCTACTGATTCAGAATTCCAAACTAGACACAGGACCTCTGGGACTCCTGAACCAGATTGGGGTTACTGAGACAGCCAGTCTCATGGAATGAACAACTACTATATTCTTGGCTTAATATTGTGAGACAGCCATGGATGGACTAGGAGGCCAAAGCCTGTAAATCATTATAAATAATTGTGTGTGTGTGTGTGTGTGTGTGTGTGTGTGTGTGTGTGTGTATAATTATTCTATCATTTCTGATTCTTTTTTTTTTTTTTTTTTTTTTTTTTTTAGAGAAGTGGTTTTCACATGTGGGCCATGATCTGTTTGGGGTCAAAAAAGCCTTTTCACAGGGGTCACATATTCTATATCATACATATCAGATGTTTACATTATGATTCATAAGAGTTGCAAAATTGCAGTTAAGAACTAGCAATGAAAAATTTTATGATTGGGGGTCACCACAACATGAGGAACTGTATTAAAGGGTCACAGTGTTAGGAGAGTTGAGAACCACTGCTTTAGAGAAATCTGACTAATAGAATCTGCCTTATATAGCATAATACCAATTTAGAGGTTTATAGAAGAACTAACACTTTGCCATAATCAACTTCTTAAGCAATTACTAATTATTTCCATGCCTTGGTATTCAATTCCTTGTAATCTACTCTTCATGACGGCAGTCTAAATACATTGACTTTAAATTTATTTTTATTTAAGAAAGTTTTTATTCATTTTACATACTAACCACAGATACCCCTCTCATCCCTTCTTCCACTCCTCCCCCGCCTCCCTGCCCTGCCACCCCCCAATCTGCTCCTCCAAAAAGGTAAGGCCTCCCATGGGGAGTCAGCAAAGTCTAGTACATTCACTTGAGGCAGGACCAAGCCCTGCCCCCTGCATCAAGTCTGAGCAAGACATCCCACCATACGTAATGGGCTCCTGAAAGCCAGCTTATGAACTAGGGATTGACTCTTATTTTTTAAATAAATGGAATAGGGCCAATGAAAAGGGATATTATTTTTAAGATTAGACTGTTTGAGACTGTGGTGTTGATTTTACCAGAATTTACAATTGCCCCTGTAGAGTTAGAATATTTGGCAAAAGAAATAATGAATGCTCTAGCTAAGGGCTATTGAGGAACTGAAATCCTTTAACACATGTAAAATATATGTGGAGAGCATCCAAAGTGAGAGAAAGAGGGTTTGAAAATGACATGCTTTCACCACCTTGACTATAGCTAAAGGGGGATTAGAGAAAAGGGAAAGAGAAAAGTGGGGTCAAGGTCTGTGATCCAAAGAAACTGTGCTGTTTTAAGCTACTTGGCTTCATAATAAATTTATTAAGCAGAATTAAATAAGAAACATAAATAGGTAGGCTTACAGTATTTGAAGTCTATGGTATTGACCCAGGATGTAACTGATGCTCAAAGAAAATCAGTGTTTCTAGTACTCCAAAAATTCCCTAGAATTGTCCAAATTCAATCAATGTGTCATTAATTCAGGTTGGTTCTAGTGTAACAGCATGCCACAAACTTTTATTATAAAGAAATATTTATTTCTTACTCTTCTGAAGGCTAGAATTCCAAGGTGGTGTGATTGTTGGCTGGGTTGCTGATGAAGGTTCTCTCTGAATCTGCATATGGAGATACTCTTTTAATTCTCTCTCTCAATCTCCACATGGAGTTGTTCCCTCAGCACTTCTTGATATGTCATGTCTGTTTCTGCATGTTCTCTTGTAGATTCTCTCTCTGTCTCTACATGTCATGTTTATAAACTTTCCTTCTGCTCATTCATGTTTTGGAAAGGGAAGGAATCATTCTCTGGCTCTCTTGAAAATGGCACAAATCTGGTTTCTATGGCCTTTGCTCTTGTAGCCTACTCAGCTCCCAAAGTTCACATCTTCTAACACTGTCATGGTGTGTGTGTGTGTGTGTGTGTGTGTGTGTGTGTGTGTGTGTGTGTGTGTGTGTTTGTGTGTATGTGTGTGTGTGTGTAATTAATTTAAAATGTGAATAGTGGAGAGACATATATACTATACCTTAGCAAATTCTCTTTTTAAAAACTTGTTAAAATATGCTTCATGGCCAAGAATGTGGCCTGTTTTGCTAATTTAAAAAATAGTATAGATTCTGTTACGATTGGGTGAATTGTTCTTTAAGTTTTCATTATTACAGGGATCAATAGAGCCTTTCAGGTCAGATATGTCTCTGATGATAATTGTCTCCTTGAGCTATCAGTCTCTAAAATGTGTGTTGAAATATCAATTATGACAGTTTATCTACTTTTTCTTATCCCTTTAATCAGTTTTTATCTTACACTTTTTGGTGCACATTTGTTAGGTACATAACAGTCTCGGTTGTTATACCCCTTTAGAAAGCCAGTCTCTCTTTCAATATGTTATCCCTGATAATTTCCTGTGAAAGGGACAGATATACTCTTTACATGTACAGTGTTAGCTTTGTTTTATCAATCCTTTTCCACTGGTAGCTCATGACATGAAACAATGAGACAGCTAATATTGGCCAAGGTGAGCATTTTCAGAAGAAAGCAAGCCTTCCCACACCTGATGTTGGATTTCAGGATGCCACTACAGTGTGAAAATACACTTGTGTTGTTTAAGGCCCTGGGTGCTGGATAATTATTACATCATTTATAAGAAAAAATATATACTGTAGTGGTTTTAAATACTGTAGCATTAAAGATGTGCACTAACGTTGATCAACAAACTTAAATATAAGTGATCCTCATTTACAGTTTCATTAGTATTCCTACTTATGACCTGATTTAGTATTTATTATGTAACTTTTGAATTTTCAAATGCTTTACTTCATATTTGTCATATCACAATCCTTGATATGTCATATCACATAGAGCCCAAGTAAAAGTTGCACACGAATTATGGTATCTAGTTTGTTCATAATAGTTCTCAAATGAGATCCTTCTCTTAACTTTTTAAAGAAATTATATCTTGTGTATTTTTTTGTTGTGTTTCAATCCCAACTAATAATCTTAGTTTCTTTTTTAAATCTATTTTCACTGAACAATGATCCATAAGCTAAACATTTCCAATTTAAAAATATCATTATTTTGAGTATCCATTTGTTTTATTTTTTAGGTTCCAATCTTATTCTCTATCACGATTCATTTTTGAGTCCATGAGTATTTTTCTGGGCATTTTTAATATATTTTTCTTAGTTGTGCTGAGATTGTGTAGTGGTTCCTTCTGGCACATAATGTTTTAAATCAAAGACTTTTAAAAAAAGCAAAGGAGATAGGCCAACTAGACTCTACTGTCAACATGGTCACTGCAGTGTGAGCTGACTATTACTTATGTCAAACGAGGAGTTGGAAATCTGACAGTTGTTAGCTATAAAGAATGATGCTGGAGTGGTGTGCCTGTCTAAATATTGTCAGAGCTATAATCTGGAAAATTAAATACTTTCCTCTGGATGTAGAAAAGTATGAGACTAGATTTCATCTCTATCTATATCAAAACACCATTTCAATGGAACTCATGCATATTACTTTAATTTCCTGGGGGCTCCTTCCCCACAACAGTATTCAAGAATCTCAAATAACCTTATGTCCAAAAGGATTTTTAAAACAGACTCCTAATTTTAGTAGATATTTCACTAGATGGTTAAATACTGTACATAAAGTGAAAATGGAATAGCAAAATGATTTTGTAATTTATATGAGCTTCTTACTTGAAGAAAGTGGCTTTTTAAATTTAAAAACAATTTATTTCATTAAAAACTGTATTTTCAAAATGTTGGAGTTTGATCCTAATGATACAGTTGATGAATGCAAATTAGATTCTGAAGTAATTATACTTTCCAGTCCAATAATCATAAACAGCTTTAACAACTTTCCCCTTGCTCTGGATCAAAGTGAGCTATATTTAAGTCAGTTATTTAGGAAAAGCATGCATAAAGAATATATGTAAAGGAAAATAAAGTTGAAATTTTAATTATGAAGCAGAGAGAGCTCTTTTCTTATGGGTGAAATATTCATCTGTCAGGACACTTGTGAAAATATTCCTGTACTTTTCCTTTATTTTCAATCATCACTTTCAAGATAATTATTTTGAATTTGCTGCTTGAGTTTCTGGCCAAATACCACATGCCATCAACTTCATGAAATTATAATATTGTCAGGAATTTCCCAAGATAAGAACCCTGGTAATCATTTCAATAACTGCTTTAAGGTAAATAAAATGGAACATGTTAACAAATCATGAACAGAACCCATTTAAACTGTGTACCATAGTTCTTTCCAATTTAGAAAATAGTTGATCCTCTGCTTCACTGGAGGTTACCCTATGAGACTTGTATAGCCTCAAATTGATTGTCCTGTCAAGCCAGTATCACAGGAGACCTTCTAGCTATTCTAATGATAAAAAGTTTTCCTTCTTGCTCTAATTTGTACATGTATATCATTTAAAAAATGACTTAGTCATTACCCTAACCATGCCTGCTTGTAATGAAAGCTGCCCACACAATTTTCCACTGAAAATTACAAACTTTAATTAGATTGAATTAGAATCTACATCATTTACTTTGTGGGTAATTACAGATGCATTTCAACATATGTATGATGTTTTTGCTCAGCTTTAAACATATGCATATTTGTGTCCATTTTAACTTCTTTTATCCCTTACAGAACATATTACATTTACAGTGACAGTACAAATGCAAATACAAAATGCTGTTAAATTTGATTGGATGTAACTTCATGTATTTTTAAATGAAGCTGTTGTATGTATTCTAGTAGTTGTTAATGTTATTTTGACACAGAACATACAGATGGAGGCTAATTTAGTTTTTCTTTTGCATTTATCTCAGGGCTACTTATTCATAAATCTCCATGCTGTTTCAGGAGAAATGCTGGCATCTGGAGCATAGGAAACTATTTATTTTCCTTTAGTACAAGGTACCGAATTCAGGACTTCCTGCATGCCAAGCTGGCATGCTGTGATCCAGTGAGCTGCATCCTGAGTCTGAATAACAAATATATTCACAGAAATATTAGGACAAAGAAAGTAAATTCAATTGTAGATGCTAAAAGTTCTGTAACTAATAATTGATTTTTTTCCTATAGAAGATCTTCTTAAGTCTTCAATTACAGCTTACATAGTTAATGGAAAGTTTACTTAGCAAATTTATATATCAAGGATTGTAACCTTAAGGCATTTGTAAGTAACACTAATTATAAAAGAACATGTGATGAGAATCTAAGAATAAAGAATAAATACCTATTATCCATAGTCAATGCACAACCCTGGGAAGGAAAACAAGTCATAGACTCCAGGGATCACTTGGAGGGAGATGCAACGTGGTAGAGAGAGCTATACATTTTTAGAGTTTATTGAATCAATACAAGTTCTTGAATTTAACAAACAAGTTACAATGTTGTTCAATACATTATGTTTCTGAATATGTAAATACACTCAACATGTTAAAAATACACCCACAAAATGCTGCAAATTAAAAAAGAATATTTACATATGATGGAATCTGGTTCATTTATCTCTAAAATTATTGCTTGATTTTAAACAATGGTTGTATATATCCCATAGCCTGTAAGTATTCATTTTTCTTTTTATGCTTGAAGTTAAAGGGAAGAAATCTATCTCATAAATACATGTGCATAGTTGAGCCGAGTATAAGGTAAAATAGATGATTTATACGTACCCTTCTCCCAATTATTAGAGTACAAGTTTACTTTGCTTTTAGAAACTGTCATTAACATGAAGATTATAGTGATAACTCAGCTTGGCGGTTTCTTCAGGATCAGTCATATGATTTAGTTCTAGATTGTAACCAAGAACACTGGTAATGGCCTGTAATGTTTTGTAATCTATGGCACTTCACTTCCCAAACACTCAAAAAGCAGTAGTCCATTTCTGCCTCTGTATTTTTTTCTTTTTTACTTATTTGCTTGTGGTGTCTGATAGGGGTATTGTTGGCCCATTCTAGAATACCTCTATTTAGATACCTTTAAAATATGTATAGGTAAATATTTTAGGACGCTTATGTAATATTAGGTTTCCAAATATTTTTTGAAATGTCTTTGATGTTAGTATATATCACTCTTCATAAAGTATATTTGAGTCATAAAGCTCAGAAAATTCATTCTGTTAGCCAACTGGAAACCTCATCCCTATTGGGTAATTTTCTGAGTACTGGATGGTTCCGTGCAGACTACTATAGGGAAAAGTAGCCATCAACCTTACCTAGCTATGAATTCTGAAAAGTCATAATAGTAATCAGCCTGTGACACATGCTCCATGGGGCAGTCGTGGCACAAATGTCATGGTAGCAACCAACCACCTTATGGTTGTATTTAAGGCCTTCATCACAAGCTGAAATCCATACCTGATATTATTATCAGGGCCAAGAGCCTGTTGCTAGGTAAGTCATAAACCCTAGGAGGGTGTTGTAATTCTGTTGCATTGCTAAAGAGGCAAGATATTAAACTAGCCCCTAATAATTTATTATTATACTCTTAAATTAGTACATCTCTCAAGCATCATAGAGAGGCTTCTTTTTTCAGTAGGGGCAAAATCACACAGATACCCAGAACTGGTAAAAGTGTAGAAACACTTGCTGTGGGACACTGCAGTCCTAAATGGTACATTTGTATTATAATATCTCCTCCCAAGGATCAAGGATCATTGTGGGGGAAAGTACAGAAATATTCTAAGTGCCAGAAGTGTGGGTGACTACAGGGGAAAGGTGATTTCTGATACGGCTGGGCAGTTCCACATGTGAACTCAAAACAGTTGTAACAAAGTGCACAATACTTGCTCAATCACGGGCCAGATTCTTCAGTTGAGAATTTTCTGTTTAGCTCAGTACCCCATTTTTTATTTGGATTATTTGTTTTTTGATGTCTAGTTTCTTATTATATATATTTGGGAGATCAGCCCTCTGTTGGATGTGGAGTTGATGAATATCTTTTCCCATTCGGTAGGCTGCCTTTTTGTCCTACTGATGGTGTCCTTTACCTTATAGAAGATTTTCAGTTTCAGGAGGTCCCATTTATTAATTTTGTTCATCTTAGTGTCTGTGCTATTGGTGTTCTATTCAGAAAGTTATCTCCTGTGCCAATGAATTCAAGGTTATTCCTCACTTTTTCCTCTATTAGGTTCAGTGTAACTGGATTTTGGTGGTGACTGCCTTGAATCTGTAGATTACTTTTCATTAGATGACCATTTTTACAATGTTAATCCTACCAATCCATGAGCATAGGAGAACTTGTGATATCTTCTTCAATTTCCAAAGACTTGAAGTTCTTGTCACACAGGTTTTTCACTTGTTTGGTTAGATTCACTCCAAGATATTAAATTTTTGTGGCTATTGTGAAGGGAATTATTTCCCTGATTTCTTTCTCAGCCCTTTTATCTTTTGTATATAAGAGGACTACAGTTTTTTTCTTAGTTAATCTTGTGTCCAACCATTTTAGTAAATGTGTTCATTAGCTGTAAGAATTCTCTGGTACAATTTTTGGAGTTGCTTATATAGACTATCATGTCATCTGCAAATAGTAATATTTTGACTTCTTATTTTGAATTTGTATATCCTTGATCTCCTTTTGTTTTCTTATTGCTCTAGACAGAACTTCGAGTACTATATCAAATAGATTTGGAGAGAATACACAGCCTTGTTTTGTTCCTAATTTTAGTGGAACTGCTTTGAGTTTCTCTCCATTTAATTTGTTGTTGGCTGTCAGCTTGTTGTATATTGTTTTTATTATATTCAATTGCATTTCTTGTGTCCCTGATCTTGATACCACTTTTGGGCATATGTCCAAAAGATGCTCATTCATACCACAAGGACACTTGCTCAACTATGTTCATAGCAGCTTTATTTGTAATAGCCAGAACCTGGAAACAATATAGATATCTCTCAATTGAAGAACATATAAAGAAAATGTGGTACATTTACACAATGGAGTATTACTCTGTTCAAAACAGTGACATCAGGAAATTTGAAGGCAAATGGATGGAACTAGGAAAAAACATCCTGAGTGAGGTAATCCAGACTGAGAAAGACAATTGTGCTCTATACTCACTCCTAAGTGGATATTCACTGTAAAGTAAAGGATAACCATGCTATAATCCACAGACCCATAAAGGGCCCAAGGGAGGTTGTATAGCTCTCCCTGGGAAGAGGAAGTAGAAGAGATCAGGGTAGACTGGGGGAAGATGAGGATGAGAATTGAGGAATCAAATTGGGTGGTGGTGGATGATGGGGGGAGCGAGTACTGAAAGAGATGACCAGAAAGAGGAGGCTTTTCAGGGTTATGTAGAAACCTGATGCAGGGGAAATTCCAACAAACCTACAAAAATGACCCCAGCTGAGAATCCTAGCAATATTGATTACATAGCCCAAACTGGGCATCTCCTGTGATTAGATTGATGACTACCTCAATTGTCATGCTAAAGCCTTCATCCAGTAACTGATGAAAACAGCTGCAGAAACCCACAGCCAAACATTCGGACCATCTCAGCCAAACCTGCTGAAAAAAGGGAGGAAAGATTGTAGGAGCCAGAGGAGTCACAGACATACAGTTATATAGCTTAGTCTACTTGTGGGACTCCTAACATGCGGAGCAAGCGCTGTCCCTAATGCTTTGGCTGGCTCTTGGGAACCTATTCCTTATACTGGATTGCTTTGCCCAGTCTAAATACAAGGGGAGGTGCTTAGTATTTTCTCAATGAGACATGTTGATACCCATTGGAGGCCTGCCCCTTTCTGGACAGAAACAGAGGAGGACTGGATTGGGGGGGGGCAAGCAGAGGGAAGGGGGGAGGAAATGGGAGGAGAAGAGGGAGAAAAAGAGGAAAAAAATAAACCTACTGGGTTCATTAGTGTTTCTTTCATGTGCATGGATGTGTGATCATTAACTAGACTCCAGTTGCAGAGATTCTCAACTCTTTTATAGGGGTCACCTATCAGATGTCTTGAATATCAGATATTTACATTATGATTTATAACAGTAGCAAAATTACAGTAATGACATCTCAATGAAAATAATTTTATGGTTGGGGGATCACCACAGCATGAAGAACTGTATTAAAGGGTTGCAGCATTAGGAAGATTGAGAACCACTGAGTATCAGCAGTCTCTCAGAGGCTCTTTCTCTGAAGAAAAATAACCTGTCATCTCCCAACAGGTATCAGTCGCCAATAACTCCTCAGTTACTAGTGATGTTCCATGAGCCTCTTCCCTATTCATATTGGCATTTTGAATGGCTTAATCTTGTGAAGGTCTTGTGCATGCTGTCAGAGCTTCTGTGAGTTCATGCATGTACTTACTCACCATGTCATGCCTGGTAAATGTTGTTTGGATGAAGACCTCTATTATCCTTACACTTAGTTTTTTTTTTTTTTTTCATAAAGTGTCAATCTCTCAGCCTGTAGAGCAGGGGAAGTGATATAGTTGTTTCATATCAAATCATTACTCCACAGTCTCCCATTCTCTCATGCTGACCTCATCATTACGACATGCACGATCTATGAGCATAAAGATAATAATATAATATTAGATTTTTGTCTAGGTCCTAAGGTCTAGCCAGTCACAAGTCCATGGTCCAGTTAATGGTAGCAGGCATGAATTCTATTTCAGCATACATCAATCAGTGGACTTAGCTGGGTTATGTCCATCTTTACATATGAATTAAATTTAGTGAAAAAATAAGTTAATTTTCCTGAATTTTATGAGTGCTTTTAAAAATCATTTCTTAGAACAAAAAAAATGATCCAAAAATTGAATTGAGTAATTTTTCTATCAGTGCTTCTCTAAGATGTTATACAATTCAAAGACTATTTGAAGCATGTTTCAAGGAGAATATGATACTTGGTTAAAATTAAATGTAATCCCAGTTCTCTCACAAAAGTCCACTTCCAGGGAAATAATAACTTATGTGTATTGAGCTAATATTGTTCTATGAGAAATGGTTTCTCAGATCCACATTTCATGTGATTAGATCACATCCCCAAGGACTTTGACTATTCTTTTCTTTTACCAGCCTGGAGAACAGAGGATCTCAGTCTAAATCTACATGGCATTAAAATGTAGTCTTCTAGAACTAAAAATCATCTGCAACCTCGGGGTCTAAAGGCACTATCTCACTCCAAATTTTATGATGTCACTGCTAAAGAACTGACTTACTTGGATAAAGTTTTGTCCTTTGGCTTTTTGGATATTTAATTAAGTATTGGCTGGTAATGTATTTCAAGTAGAGAAGTAAATAAAAAAAACTTTTCAAATTCATCTATCCTGGTAACCCATATTTCTTCTTTCCCTTTCTCTCTTCTCTCCTCCCTTGTTTCATCCCATCCTTCCCTCCTCTCCCCTCCTCTTCCCTTCTTTTTCCTCCCATTTCTCTTCTCAGTGCTAGGGACAGTTGCAGAGATCTGAAAATTAGGTAGGCAATTGCGCTATCACTGAGCCACACTGTTCCTGTATTGCTTGTTCTAATTTGTTATTACAAATTGATAGTGACGAGTGAATTTTAATCAGCACTTCCCAGTTCTCAATTAATCCAGAAATCATGTCAGTTTATTAGATTTCTCAATATCATTGTCCTATAGGAACCCCAAGCTTATTATAAAAAAGGAATTCTCCTACCTTACAGACAAGAGCCTAAATTTCCAAACCATTGATGCATTCTTAAAATCACACTTCCATTATATTGCACATATACTCCACATGAATTCAGAATTATATATCTACAAAGAACAAAAATACCACCTTTTTTTTTTTCAATTCTGGGTTAGGCCTTAAGACCTCACACATGCTAAGCAAATTCTCTAATGCTGATCTATGTCTTTAGCCCTTAAAATAGATCTTCTGGCCTTAAACATATTTTGTAGTTTAAACAAATGCTAAGTGGATCCTGCTTCACCCCCTCAAGCAACTGAGTACACTGCCAGATTCCCCTAGGCCTGCATAATTATGAGTATGCTTAATATTATTGGGCTGCTCCAATATTTTCAAACGGTGGACTCTTTGTTCTTACATTATTTATGTTGCTACATGTATGTACACATCACTTGTTAACTAGAAAACATCTTGTGTTATTCTGTGCCCAGTTCAAATGACCTCCTCTGACACACTGTATTATTGATGCACTTTAAGACTGCAGTGAAGAGACATTCTTATATGAATGACTGTCAGCAGCATTACTTTATGGTGAGCCTACACAAAGAGTTCAGGACACCATTTACTTAGCTGCGAACATAAATCTTAATTCTTCTGCAGAGGAAGGTGATAAATGAATGGAATTATTAGCATTTTTAATCATATAGTCATTTAATATGTTTTTTATATCAATTTCTATGAGAACTAATTTAGATAAACTCTTGAAGGTCCCTATGCCAAATAAAACATGACAATAGTACATTATTATTTTGTAATATGTATCTCAAGATGATTGAGGGATGTTGTTAATATTTTATTCTTTCTTCCACATATTTATGTCCTTAGCCACTTACTGCTCTTCAATTTCTTCTGTATGTGCTTAAAGCTTAAAAAGACACACTGAGAGAGAACAGAAATCAATGCCACATGCATAGACTATCAGAACCCAATAGCTGAACCCCAAATATACATAGTATTTATGAATTTAAACTTGATTTGCCTAGTATGACATATATATCAGTTATGATTTGGCCAAGTAAGAGCATCAGTATGTGTAATACAAAAGAGAAAATTCAAGATAAGGATGGGATTACAAAGACATGAAGGTTGGTGAAAAACTGTACAGATTGCAAGCAAAATTGTTGTCAACATGACTGACAGGCAATACAGTGTTAGACTCAAAGGTACAGAAAACATAAAACAATGTGTATCAGAGGAACCAATGGGAACCTGGATCTTTGGGAATGAGTCATAGGTATATATGTCAGAGGTAAATGAAGACAATCATGTATATGTACGTTTACCTACACACACACACACACACACACACACACACACAAACACACACACACACACACACACACACACAAACACACACACACACGCACACACACATCCATGTACGTCTTTGGCCACTGTTAAGCTCTGGTTTAGCTCAGATCACTAAGTGAAGCTTCAGAATGAGCAGTTTCTGCTTTCATTGCCTTCATAAGAAAATACTCCGTTGTAACCACCTCGATCCTAGAATTACAGAGAGGAAGGTGTCCTGGTAATATGGCCAGGTTGACTCTGCACAGTCATATCAATGGGGTTCCTTTAGCCTGATTTTATTTAACGTATATTCAGCTTACTGTATGTGGCATTTATTATTGCTGGTATTTGAATACTCAGGAAATATTTCAAACCAAGTTATGAAAAGAAATTTTTTAAGAAAGCTTAAATTTTCTTTGAGTGAATAGCTCTGTAATTTTATAATAGCAACTGCAAATAAGGTGCATTTTTCTACATCAAGAAACATGTATTATTCTTCTATATCAACTTATTTGTTGGGAATTTTATAACTAGACATCTAAAAACCTTAGATTTAGAAAACAAAATAAATACCTTTTCAAAATCGATGTGATGGCATCAATAGAGCAGAGCTTAATTCATATTTAATGTCACATTAAGGCTGGCATCAAAGTCTATGGACTCTAATGTTCTCTAATACTCATATTCTCTAAAACCAAATATGCAAAAGTATGCTTCACTAATGTTTATGTGCCAAATAGGGAGAAGTATATGTATTAGTAATATAAATACTATTTTATTTAAGAATAGAACAGACAAAATGTGATCTAACCATGATTTTCTCTTACAAATTGTGTGTATAAAATGTATTCTTGTGTAAAGAAAATAATCCAGTGGTGCTATCTTTGGCCAGATTCTGGAAACTCTTTACTTTGTTTTCATTATAAATGAGTTACTAAGTTACATAACGAAAGAGTGAAACTCTTTAAGAATGACTTTGTTTCACGCACAGGAGTGGATGGTCAACAAGAAAGGAATTCGGAGACATCTTTGGAGGTGTTTTGTTTCATGATAACCTGTCAGGGAATTTTTCTTTCTTTCTTTTTAAATTTTATCTTTTTTTATTTATTTTTACTTTTATCTCTTTCTCTGTCTCCGTCTCTCTGTCTCGGTCTGTCTCTGCCTGTCTCTGTCTCTCTCTCAGTTCTTTTGTATCTATATTATGGCATCTGCTTTTGTTGTTTATGTGATTCCTGTGTGTACAAAGAATAAATCTCTGTGTCTGTATCTGTTTCTCATGCTTTCTTTGGTGGGACTTTTTTTTTGTTGTTATGTCCAATTCCAATGTCTTTGATTTATTTTATTTTGTTATTATGTCTTAGATGCCTGTTTGTTTTCTAATGAGAGACAGAACAGGGGTGGATCTGGATGGAGGGGAGGTAAGGAGGAAATGAGAGGAGTAAGTAAGGGAAAAACATAATCTGGATATATAAATACATAAAAAAATTTATTTTCATTAAGATAAAATTAAATCAAGCCATGAAGTGCAGTTAAATATACCTCAATATCATACATTATGAACAGCTTTTATAATCAGAGAGATCAGTTAATTGGCTTGTTTATTTCCACCTGGTTATAATAATTAAGATAATTTTCATTTATTGTTTTAAGACATTCTGTGGAAATGTAAAAGTTACTGATTAACTCCAAAAAAATTCAAAAATTTAATTTGTACTTTAGCTAGAAGAAACAACAGTAAGAAAAATAAATAAACCACAATGATTCTAGCTTAAAAAGATGTTTTCCATAAACCTATCTGTTTGATGCAATAAATGCAAATTGCTCAAAAAAAACTCAGACATCTAGACTCCCATATTATTATAAACACACCAAAATTAAGATAATTATTATGGTAAAAATAACATTTTATCAATTATTTAGATGTATGCATACAGCACCAGGCTGGAGCTCTCTATAGTTCTCCTTTTTCTCAAAGGAAATATTTCAATCAATAGAAATTTTAAGCCATATTTTCTTGAGCAAAACAGAAAAGAAGAAATGCTGTATTCTAGACAGCCTAGAGCACGCTGCTCCAAAGAGACAAGGCAGGAAGAGAATTGGGATTTGTTGTCCTGTGAGAGGTTTTGTGAACATCTGTGAGGCAAATCATAGTGGACAAGGTCTTTCTTTTAAGACCTGTCTTCCAAAGATAAACTTGAAAGTGAACAAGAGGGTAAACCCACAACGCAATAGATATTACAAGGAAACCTGAATCTTTGGAAGATATATAGACCCTCCCTCAGTGCATATGAATGACATTTGAGAAAGTGTCCTTTTGCCTTCATTTCTGATGTAGCAGGGACGACCTAAGAGTGTATTTGAGGATGCTTATGTACAAGAGACTTGTTATGACTGTTACCACAGCTACGGAGATACAGCTCCTGTTTCCCTGGTTACCTTGTATCCAACTCCCTGTCTACAAGGTCTAAGTTTTAAATGGTACATGTCCATTATTTTCCTTTGTTGTTCTTTGAATATTCTCTCACTTTAAGATGGATTCCCCTTTCTATTCTAGGTCAATGAATGAATATGGGAGAAATGATGGCAAGTTTTTTATGAAGACAAAATAGTTTCCATTTGATACTGCTGAGGTACTATTTCTTGGAATGAAAGCATCTTGCTATATAAGGGTCAAATAAATAGATAAGTTCACCTGAATAAAATGAACCCCCATTAATACACACATATGCACACAGACACACACGGGGACACACGTGCAAACACACACACACACACACACACACACACACACACACACACACACACACACACACACTCTACCACCACCTTGTCCAGCACTAGGTCTCTGGATGAATTCACATACTGTACCCAGTACTAGTATACTAGTCATGTGAGTGAGTCACCTTGACACAGCACAATAGGGTCCCTGTCATGCTACCTCAGAAAAAGCCACATTGAAACAGATGAACCATCCTTACTCAGTACAAGTTCTGCTTTCTCAACAGGTAAGTGATTGTCATACCGTAAATCTAGATTATGGTTACTGATGTTCTTATAGGGTTGCGGTTTGGGTATCAATGTCTCCCTTAGGTTCATATATTTGGAATTTGATTGCCAGATGTCTTTGGGAAGTGATTAAATATTGACTATTCTGACGCAGTGGGTTGATGATGAATCACTTGGTGTATTTACAATAATGTAGCATCCTTGGGAGGTGAAAGGTAAGAGGCAAGGTGTAGTTTAGGGAAGTAGGTTTCTGGGAGAAAATACTAAAAAGATGTATCATGTCCTGTGCATTTTCCTCAGTTTCCTGCCTGTCATAAGGTAAGCTGCTTTACTGCACTTCATTCTTTCATCATACCTTTAAACACTGGCTCAGGGTCCTAGTCACAGAACCAGTCAAACATGCTCTGATGCTTCTCATACTATGATCCAAAGCATGTCATCTTTTCTCCTTTTAAATTGTTACTATCAAAGCAGTGTTAAAACCTACCCCAAATATTGGAACATTTTACTTGGAACATCCAACTTCAAACTCCTGAATACCTTGTAATAAATATAATGTCACCATAATGTTAGGATACTCAAGATCTGAAGAACACCTGAATATAGGTGATTACCTATCACCTAGTTGTCATCCTCTGTGAGTGAGATAGCTGGTGACAAGGACCCTCTAACCTGCAATGCATACAGATGGGGTCTCCATAACCCCCAGCTAGCTGTCCAGTGTCTACCTGTGACTCCTTCACATTAGATTTTTAATTACTAAGGAATGGAAAAAAAACCATCCTCAGTGTATATATCCTGAATTGCTTTTTCACAGTTGGTGAGTTCAATGAAAGAGTTGTTTAATTAAGTCATTAACCTCTGGAGTTATTTGTTACACACAAAAATAGCAGCAGTAAAAACACAGTATGGCATCATGTACAAAATCTAAAATATTTCTTAATGGGTTGGTTGGTCAGGGATAGGGGCAAGACCGGCATTGAGGAGACTATAAAGTATAGAGTATATAAAAGAGGGTATTAATGAAGGCTTGTCTAAGAGACCTGGATATAAGTGGGACATAAAGAAAAATGTAGAAAAATCTGTTAGGAGTTGGGGAAAAAGAATTTATAGGAAGAGGCAAAAGATAATATAAAATGGACAATGTTGGGTACAGAAGATGGATATATAATGAATTTGATGATGATATGGATGTACCTAGCAACATTTTGGATGTACATTCTATTGGTTTCTACCTGTGAAGTATGAAATGATAGGAAAAACTTTCGACTAGCTATAACTGATCCCAGGTTTGCTGAGTTTTGCATGAAATTATCTCTCTTCCATTCCATTAGAAGAAGATTTTTAAAACAAGAAATAGTCATAGTTAATGATCAACTCTGGGTTACTATAAGAAAAAAATCATGGCTAAAACTGAAACTACGTACAAAAAAATAAAAACCATTTGTTAAGTAACTTAAAGATACCATAGACTCTTTAATGAGCAAAAAATGCCTACAAAGAATCTTAATAGAAAGCCCCTTGAGTCTTG
Organism: Peromyscus maniculatus bairdii; assembly: GCF_049852395.1. Taxonomy (NCBI): domain Eukaryota; kingdom Metazoa; phylum Chordata; class Mammalia; order Rodentia; family Cricetidae; genus Peromyscus; species Peromyscus maniculatus. The sequence goes on along the minus strand of NC_134867.1, from coordinate 44,025,676 downwards.
AATACTCTTCAAATTCTTTCTCCCAAGTGGAAAGCATTTTCAAAGGGAGTCTCCAATGAAAGGGTTTTTGGGGGTATAGCTTTTGTTTAATGTATTAGGTTACGATTGATAGCTATCAAGATCATGAGTTTTTAGAAAAACATTATATCACCTTGAGTTGAAAGTAGGAGAGAGAATATAAACACACACACACACACACACACACACACACACACACACACACACACACACACAGTCTTTTATAGTTCTTTGAGGGAAACAAGCAGAAACCAACTGGAGAAATTCACCAAGTTAGAAGAACAGAACAATTTTTTAGAGAAGAAAACAGATGCTTCAGGGATCTGAACTCAGAGTTCAAGGAGCAGATACCACATCTGCTTTGAATTGCTAGGCAGAAGGACCTTCATCCAAACGTGAACTGGCAACACAGGTACATATCGTTTCTGAACTTCTAATAATGACAAACTGTTGAGAAGGCCTTCTTAGGTAAGGGTGTCTATTCTTGTTATTTTATTTCTGTCCCCTCATTGAGTTCTGTTGGGGAGAAAGGATAAATAGTTTCTTTAGCTTTATTTTAGATTTAAATTATACCACAGAAGTTCTATGCAAGGGTCACACCTATGAGGAAACATGTAGAGCTAAATCTGATTTACCTGATGAGCTTCTAGATGTCAATGACTCAATGTCATAAGAGGAAAAAAAACAGCTTTGGGGAGTAGGCACTGGTATAATTTGCATATGTGAGGAATTTTTAACAAGTTACATTTCAACAAAGATATCTGCAAATATATTTTCCAGTAGTATGAACTCTTTTGAATGGTGTAATTTCATACTTCCTTAATTAAGAGTCGAGCACAGTTGATCCAGTTTAGTTAGCAATAATAAAGACTTTGGTATGTCCAAATGTTGGTCATAAAAGGAAATAGAGCTCCTGTCAGGTTACCTTTGAACACATGCAGTGGCAGCCCCGAACAACCACGAAGTTTAGCTGAAGTGTCCATTTTCTGACAAAGCCAATGCCGTGGGGGTGCTTCGGCCAATTTCAGGGAGACTGACTTGAATCACTTTGCATATGTATTAATAACAGCTCTATTAAATTTTTTTCTCATGCTCATTGCACTCATTCCTTTTCTTCCTTATAAGAAGCAAACATCTCCTTTGATGACTTGAACATATTACACACTTCTGTACGGTGATTATTCATCAGTTATGCTAACTTATGCATGGTTTCCCCTACAGACTTTAGTCATTATCTGTAGTTTTCTCTTGAACCAGACCAGACAGTTCTTTAAGATGTTAGGCCCTCTACCTTACAATATTGATATTTACTGTGATTTTAGCTTATACTTATGTGGATTTAATTTCTATTTTTCAGTGTCGTTGTTTGCAGGTGCCAGTAATTTTAATAAAATTATTACCCATCCAAATTTTACATATTTCCTTGAATACTTTTCAATTAATTTTGTACATTCTGTAGAGTGTGCTTAAGCTAGGTCTTTTGCATATGAAACTATCAAAATATTTTCTGTTGTTTTCAAGTCATCTTAGTTGCAATGTAAACTATGGTTTCATGTATTTCTTCACTTTTTGCTCTCTGAAAACATTCATCTGTCAGCTTCCTGCCATTTGTATTGTGAAAGAAAGTCTATAGAAGGGTTGTCATTTGGCACCCAGAAGCCACCTTGTGTGGTATTGAGTGTCCAATGAACTGCCTGACCCTCTACAGGAAGATAAAAGTATGAGCATTCTGAGTTTGTGCTTGCTAAATTCTTTTCTAGCAAAGTGGTGTAGGCTGTTCCCTTCTGTGCAGGACCCATGAGATATAGACCTAAATTTATCTTCCAATCATAATTCTTTAGAATCCATGAAACCCCTGTAGTGTTCTTTCCTGGATCCTTAAGAAGACTGTCAAGCTCTGCCCTACATGGACATGTCCTGATGTCCACTGGAATCTGTGACCTAAAAATGCAATTCTCAGAACAAAAACCGAGTTTCTTTTTGCCAACCAGATGACCTGAGCCACACTATTCTTGAAAACGTTGCCTATGGTTCCCAGACTGATTTGATTTGAATTGCTTATTATTCTGAAAATCTTTCTTTCAGGCTGTGGCTTTTTAAAGGATTCTGTCTTTATGCTATGGGAGTTTCTGACATCAGTTTTTTTTTTTTCATCGCTTTAGCATTTGGGTCTGTTCGATCCTTGCAGCGTTTATATTCCCTCCTCACTCACTGTATGTATTTTTACTCCTTCTAGGACTCCTATTTCAGGCAGTTGCACATCTATTTCTGTCCTTTTGACATCATGAGTTCTAATCCTTATTCCATATATTTTATTTTGCTTGATGATTTCTCAAAGAGTTTTTAAGCTCTGTATTCCTGTTCAATAAAATACCATTTTGCACAGAATTATTCTGCTGTACAATCTTTCTACTGAAGGCTATACATTCAACATAAATCTATTTTTTATAAAGACTAATTCTCTTTGGTTCTTCTTTACAATTTCATCATGTTATTTTATACCACCAAAATGTTTTATAGTAGTTTGCTTTCCTGCTATCCAAGTGCTTGTTTTTTTCACCTCTGTGCAATAAGAAATTAAATTCATAGGAGATTATCAACCACAAGAGTAGAGAATAGTATCCTGATATAAACACTGAAGCCCAAAACTGCCTTATCCATGGAGTTTGATAACTGAGTTGAAAGTAGTAAAGAATTGGACCAACTGCATTGACATTTTTCTACTCCACATTGTTCACCACACTCACCCCGTGCTTGCTTTATATGGTATCTGGAGATAGGGTATCTACCTCCATGCTCTGGATTCATTCCATGTTTGTTATTATTCCAACTCTTGATAAATATGTCAAGAAGGACACAGTAGGCACCTGATGGTTTGGAAGAGCAACTTGATTTTAATTCACCATGCTTATCCTCAGAGCCAGATTTTAGTAGTAGCTTGATATCATCTACATTAGCATTAATTAATTTAGACTAAGATTACTAAATATTGGTAAAATGTATTTTCTTCTTCATGTATCTGATTTATCATTTAGGTAGGAAATTCCTTAATTTAAACTAACATGTTTCAATAGCAACGTTTCTGCTTTCTTATCAATTTTTTATTTTTCCTTAGAACTTTTGGGCCGTATGCAGAAGGGGACAAGTTTGGAGGACACCAACACCAGTGCCGTATTTCGATCTCAGGAGGTTCTGCTGTGGATGAACTAATTCCTCAAGAGTTTTTGAAAATCACTCATTTTAATTTTTTAAAATCTATCCAGTAGCTTTTTTCTCCCTTTTGGAGATGGAGTCTCATTACCCAACCTCTTGGGTTTGTCTGTCTACTAGTGAAAAAAACTCATTGAAAGCAAAAAATGTATGTCTTTAGTTTGCAAAGTTTTTAAAGCAAAACAATTTATGGAAAATGGTACTTATTCATACAATAGAAACCAATAGTGGTTAATGGACTTTATTTATAGAGTTTTAGATTAAATTTTGTCTTCTAGATGTAGAGCGAGACCTGTAACCACTCAACAATATTTAATTGCTGAAAAGACAATCATAATCTTGAAATAACAAATGTTTTGCTCTCTGATATTTTTGAATAAAGATAGTGACTAGAAAATCTAAGCATATAATAATATGTAATAAATTTAGAAATAATTGTCTGGCATAAAATCTCTAGATTTTAGAAATTTTTTTCATAATGATCATGTAATGGATTCAATAAAATGTCTAGTGTTTCTGTGTTCTTTCACACTGAGGTGGCAGAGTGGCACACATTTAATAATACTGAACTTTGGTGCTCTGCTTCAGACATCTCACTAAAATTCCAAATGTTATAAAAAGTCACATCTACATTTAATATAAAATATTAAATATTTAAGGGAAGGATTAACCAATTTCCCCAGTGATTCCAATATTTTACTTGAAAAAATATCAAGGTTAATGTTTTAAATTGGTGACAGACACAAATTTATTTTATTATTTATTTATTAAAAAGATTCTCATAGACCAAGCAAGACAAATATAAAAGTTCAAACAGTACAAGGAAAGAAACTAAAACACCATCCTATCAAATTCAACTTGTTGCTGTAAAAAGACAGAGAAACTTTTTTAAATAGAAAAGAGATGCATTGTTTTTTTTCTTTTTTCTTTCTTTCTTTTTTTTTGTTTTGTTTTTTGAGGTAAGGTTTCTCTGTGTAGCTTTGTGCCTTTCCTGGAACTCACTCTTGTAGCCCAGGCTGGCCTTGAACTCACAGAGATCAGCCTGGCTCTGCATCCCAAGTGCTGGGATTAAAGGCATGTGCTATCACTGCCCAGCAAGAGATGCATTTTTTCAACTGTACCAATGATGAGAATATAGCAGAGTTCTTTCTTATAACCCATAAACAAATGCATAATGGAGTGAGATGACCAATGCATAGGATGAAACAGTCATAGCTACTTCTTAAAGTCTAGAGAAGTCTTTAAGTGTTTATTTTTTATGTATTTGTCTTTATTTATTTACTTTTTTTATTTTTTTGAGGCAGGGTTTCTCTGTGTAGCTTTGGAGTCTTTCCTAGAACTCACTCTGTAGCCCAGGCTGGCCTTGAACTCAGAGAGATCCACCTGCCTCTGCCTCCTGAGTGCTGTCATTAAAGGCGTGTGCCACCACTGCCTGGCTATTTTTTATATTTATAAAGCTGATACAATTTTAAGATAATTATTTTAATGAAAGTCTGCCTAGGTAAAAAAAATACAAAAGTTTCATATTTATAATCTACCATAAAGCTAAATTTATTGCCAGAGATCATATCTTACTAGATAATTGGGCATTTACTCCAAACACACACACACACACACACACACACACACACACACACACACACACTCACACACACACATCACATACACACACTATGCAATTGTCTATACCAGCTTTATTCATTATTGGATCTGTAGGAAACAGAAAGTTTCTCATTATTAATTTAACATTATGTGGTCTTAATATCATCTCTAAGGGATCATGTGTTACAAACCTCTTCTCATCTATTTCTCTTTCCCAGGGCAGTCCATGAGTCCCTCTTGGGTCTTCCCTGTTAGTTAGCATCTTTGGAGTTGTGGGTTGTTGCCTGATTATCCTTTGCTTTATATCTAGTATCCACTTATGAGTGTGTACATACCATGTTTGTCCTTTGAGTCTGGGTTACATCACTCAGGATGATATTTTCTAGTTCCATCCATTTGCCTGCAAATTTCATGATGTCATTGCTTTTCTCTGCTGAGTAATACTCCATTGTGTACATGTACCACATTTTCTTAATCCATTCTTCAGCTGAGGGGCATCTAGGTTGTTTCCAGGTTTCAGCTATTACGAATAATGCTGCTATGAGTACAGTTGAACATGTGTCTGTAAAGGGAATCTTAGAAGGTCTTATTAATAAAATCAAACTTGAGCACAAGTATTGGGGTGAATGCTGGACAGTCAGAGAAGTAGAACAAGCCACAGCTAACATCACCTGGCTAACTTCTCAGCTAGTCTTGTTTCCTCAGTCTGGAAACTTCTGTGTCCTCATCCCAATGGCTCTCAGCTGAACTGCTGCTAGAAGCCTGAAAGCTTAACCAGCCAAATGCTTCTAGTTTCTGGTCCTCACACCTTATATACCTTTCTGCTTTCTACCATCACTCCCTGGGATTAAAGACATGAGTCACCATGCTTGGCTGTATCCTTGAACACATGGATTTCTGCCTCTGGAATGCTAGGATTAAAGGTATGTGCTACCACTATCCTTTATGTTTAATATTGTAGCTGTTCTGTCTCTGACCACAGATAAGTTTATTAGGGTGCACAATATTTCAGGGAACACAATACCACCACATGTGTCCTTGTGGTATGACTGAGCATTCCTTGGGTATATGCCCAAGAGTGGTATAGCTGGGTCTTGAGGTAAATTGATTTCCAGTTTTCTGAGAAACCACCATACTGATTTCCAAAGTGGCTGTATCAGTTTGCATTCCCACCAACACTGGAAGAGTGTTCCCCTTTCTCCACATCATCTCAAACATAAGCTGTCTGGGGATGATGGGAGGGTAATGGTAGGGGATAGGGGATGAGAACATAAGAGAATGGGATGGTTAAGCTGGAACAGGGAGGGAAAGGGAAAGCAATGAAAGAGATACCATGATAGATAGAGATATTATGGGGTTAGAGAGAAACCCGGTGCTAGAGAAGTTGCCAGGAATCCCCAACGATGACCCCAGCCCAGACTACTAGCAATAGTGGAGAGGGTGCCTGAACTGAACTGGCTTGCCCCAGAGATCAAACTGGTGAATACCCTAACTGTCATCACAGAACTTTTCTCCAATGACTGATGAAAGCAGATGCAGAGATCCACAGCCAATTACTAGGCAGAGCTCCAGGAATCCAGTCAGAGTGCTAAGAGGGATTCTATGAGCAAGTACATCAGGATCATGATGGGGAAACATGCAGGGACAACCAAACCAAGCTAGAGGGAACTCATGAAAGTTGGATCAATGGCTACATGGGACTGGACTAGGTACTTTGCATGGAGAGACAGTTGTGTAGCTAGGTCTGCTTGGCGGAGGGGGACTGGCGGTAGGATCAGAGTCCATCTCTGGTGCATGAGCAGGCTTTGTGGAGCCTACTACCTATGAAGGGACACCTCGTGCAGCCTTGAAGCAGGGGGAAGTGCTTGGACTTGCCTCTACTGGATGTGCCTCCCCATGGGAGGCCTTGCCTTCTTGTGGGTGGGAATAGAGGGTGGGTTGGGAGGGGGAGACTGAGGAGGGGTTGGAGGAGGGAAGATGCAGATCTTTGATTGGTGTGTAAAATGAATGAAAAAAATCTTAATAAAAAAGGGGAGAAATGATTAGACAGAATAGAAAAAAAAAGTTCACCACACGGGAGATAAAATTACCAAAAAACAAAAACAAAAACCAAAACAAAACAAAACCCTCTTCTCACATGGTTCCCAATAGGACTCCATCAAGGATAGTAGAACCTTTATGAGATAGACCTAGTGGAAGATGATTAAGTCATTGTTACCATTACACTTCAGATAGATTCTTAAGTTGGTACTGGAAATTGAGTTATTACTTGTGAAAGTGAATTATTATAAAACATAAAGGACAAAAGCCCCCTTCTCTCTTTTTTTCCACTTAACCTCTTTCAACATGCTTCTACTCTGGTAATACCCTTAGCCATGGGTGAAATCAATGGTGGTATCCAATCTTGGACCTTCAGACACATGAGCCTAATCAGGCTCTTTTTTTTTTTTTAACCTTCTTCGACTCCTGTATTCATTACAGAAATATCAAGAAGACTAATACAACAGGTGAATAGCCAAACTTTAGTCTTTCCACACAATTTATATTATACACTACAATACAATGTAATAAACTACGGATGCAAGGAAATATTAAAATGGATAGAACTTTACACTTTTCTCTGTGAAAGACACAAAACATAAACTCAATATATTAGAAAACTTAGTTTATATTAAATAAAAATATATGAGTAGAAGAATGGCAAATTATTGCTTGGTAGGAATGGGGTGGTAAGGGATTCCTGCTGAACAGATTGCCAAAGAAAATTATAGAATAAAATAACTGTTCTACACAGTAATTTGGTGGTGGTGGATACTTGGCTGCAATTTTTAAGAAAAATAAAATTATATAATAGAAGAGCACATATTCTTAAAGCTTAATGATTTTATTTTGGGATGCCAGATCGAATGAGAATATGACACGTGAATCTGTTCCTCATATGTATGCAGGAACTCATCAGCTATGCCAGAATAGAAAGGACCTGACTGAACTGATGTTAGAATTCAATGTTTTATTAAATACCATCTAGATAAATATACAATGAATTATACATACTATTACAAATACATTATACATAAACACTGTACTTTACTTGATATTTTTCTCAGCTTTGAAGACTTTCATATATACTACAATTGGTTCATTGTACAAATAAGTAGATATAATTATATCCAAATTTCTCATTTGGGGATAAGTAAGAAAAACCATGGTGAAAGTTTATAATAAATTATTTTGTGTTGTCTAATAATTCAAAGCATGAATTAGTACATGCAGCTGTATATTCATATGTAAACATAATACACACAGTTGCTTATATATGTCAACACATACAGATAGATATTGATATACTTACATGTATGATTGATGATCCTGGTAAAGCTGCTGTAAATCACAACTTTAATTTGTCAAGTATGAATTTTATAGGCCTAATCTACAACATAATTTAGAAGCTCAGTGTGTTACAGGATGCGGACTAGTTCCCTTGTGAATGTGTGGCTCGCTGAGAGCTTTTGCTGCTGCTGCTGCTGCCCAGCATCTAGAGAAGCAGTATGTTACATGTTGCCTGCCTAGAAAACGATCAACATTTAAAGAGTTTAATATAGTTCCTTTCACAGGATTATTGCTTTTGCACCATTGTAAACTAAACAATATAAAATCAGGAACCCTCAGTATCTGAGGAACGCCTGTGTAGACTCGACCATAAAGGTTATATGTATATGTGCTTCACATTACAAGTGTGTTATTACACACATCTATGAGTAGAATGACTATGCACAGGCAATTATTGCAATAAAGTAAATGTAGATGTATATCATTTGTGCGCACATATATTTAAATCTGTCTGCCCAGAGGACCTGGCACACACTATGAAGCACTCTTATCTTGAGATTTCAGCTTCAAAAAAGCATTCCCAATGCAACAAGCCAAATCTGAGAACTGTAGATTCCAGGCCTGTGCAGGCTCCCTTTAACCTTATCAGACAATAAAAGACAACAATATTGCAGATATTACAGAGAACCAAATGAATACCCATGCATTCAAAGCAACATAAATTAGGGAAACAGATGAGAATGAATGTCTTAACCTCGAGAATTCTAAGCCATTTATGTGGAACAGGTAAGGAGAAAAAATAGTCATTAGAAAATCAGTTATGGCTACAAACAAAAGCCAGTGATGACTTTAGTATAGAGACAAAACCATAAGGATGAACAGAGACTGAGTTTAGCTCAAACAGCTTTAAGATATATTAACATACATTAATGTTAGGGATGCTGTTTTAAGGTTCTATGGAAATTCTTTGTACCATCATTGCATTTCCCTATAAGCATAAGATAATTTTGAAAAATAAACTGCTAAAGTGTGGCACCGTTCACCAGATTATTTTTGTCTTCTGCATATGTCCTCAGAAGAGAAAACACTGAAATGTGCATTTGTTCAGTGATTTTTTTCCTTAAAAATTGTAGAGCCCTGTACTATTTAAGTCACAAAGTACACACAGTAATATAATATACTTCTTACAACAACTCAGCTAGGCAAGAATGCAAAAAAATATTTGGTTTACAAACTTATTATAACATGCAAAATTTGGGGATAAAATCACCTAAGTTTTACTTGGAGATTCTAGAAGACCTAAATTTTTGAATCATAACAAGCCATTTTTTGATAATGTTCACTTATCAAAAGAATACTGACTTTTTTCTCATTGGAGCATATGTTTTCATTTTCTTGTAGAGGATTTAGTCAGGCTTTCCTATATATAATTAACCAACATACATAGAGACAATAAACAAAGAGAGTAAAGTACTCTGGAAATTAGAAGTATGTAAATTAATAGACTAAGGAGAACAAGAAAAGCACACCTGGCAACTGGGGAAAAAGTCAATGTAGGAAAATATAAAATGCAAAACGCAATTAAGTTTTCAAAAAGATGGTCAACTCACTAGCACTCAGGTGATTATCAGTCACAGTAATAAACTTGTAGGGAATTTAAATGTCCACCAAATGCAAATACTGGTAAAATTTTAAGCTACTAGATTTTCCCAGCTTTGTTTTAAAAACAGTTTTTGAGCAGTACCATTGTGATGTGGTATTATTTGACAATGTCCTGTACAGCTGGCTATGCAGCCTTAACACTACTGATGATGTCGTTACTAGGTTGGTCCCTTAAAGAAAGTCTTACATGTGTTCTGTCCACTTTGGGTAGGTGTATGTGGTTGATGCTCAACCTCAGGTTCCTTTCATTGTTTTGGATCACCTCCTACCCCTCTAAGTCACCTGTGCTGCTACCAGAGCACAGCCTTGTGTTCTGGGATCACTCTTTCTAGGGAGAAAGAAACAATAATTCTGTGGGGAAAATGGAAGGGAAATGGAGGTCCCGGGACAATCAGGAAGCCCCTCTGATAATAATAGGATAACTCTCAACAAAGGGAACTGGAAACCAGCTTTAATATTCCAGGATCCTATTAATCTCATGAAACTATCCTAGGGTATTTTCCATAGATTCCTCAGTGGTCTTCCATGCCTACTGCTCAGGAGTGCTGGAGTTGGCCAAGCCATACCTTTTTTATCCATTCTCTTGTGCCTGTTTTTCCTTTTCTCCTTTCATTTGGAGTGCCTGGGATCACCTCCAAAATAAACCATGTATATCCAAGTCATTGACTCACTTGGATTTGGCAGGGTAAGTACTCAAACTAAACATAATATGCACAAGATCATTCCAGTAAGATGTGCACAGTGCACATACCAAAACTCAAATGGCCTCATTTTATTATGTTTCATTTTTTATTAAAGAACTCCAGAATTGACTTTTACATCTGGAACTGAAATCTTGTATCAGTTTCACAGTCTGAACTGGGGAAAATAATTCCCCAATTAAATGTATAATATTTTCTAACATGGAATCCAAACAGAGTATCACTATTTGGCATAAATATATAATATATAATCAACTGACAGTCATAGAATGAGATTAAACACATGCTTGGAAATAAACATATCAAGTTCTGAAGAAGGAACCATGATAATAATCATTTCCAGATAATTCCAACAAACCAAATATAAATGACTGTATTAGCTTTGTGAATCAGCAATTCAATTTTACTATTCTCTGTATTAGACTCTTAAAGCTGTCATAACAAAATACCATAGAGTTGGTAGCTTCAGCAAGAAAATGCTTCCTCATAGTTTTGGAGACTGGATGCCCAAGATGAAGGTGACATTGGATTTCCTATGTGATAAGGGCTTGATGCTTATGTTTCATAAGGTTGTGGCTTATTAATTGTATTTTATTACAATCTTTTCTTTGTTAAATTAAAGAAATGGAGGTAGAGGAATCACAGAATACTCGACACATGATCACATACATATACAAATATATACTTACACACACACACACGATGCACATGCATGCATGTACATGAGCTCATCCTGGTGTACTTTCTTCAAATTCTATTGTATAAAGTCTATAATTGTATGGCCCAATTTTATCTTAGTTGCTTCCTAATAGGACTATTTTCAAAAATAGCCCCATTAGAGGTTATAACTTTAACAAATGTATTCTCAGGAAAGGGCACAAACATTTCATTCATAATCTTCAGATTCTATACTCAACTCTATATTAGAATAAATTACCCAAAAACCTGTCACCCACTAATTATTAAGGAGTTTTGAAAAGTATATGTCGATAAATTATTTTTCAACTTTATCCTTTTAAGGCTTTAGATGACAGGTTTACCAATTATAGTTTACGAGCTTTGGATTATTCGTCGGAACCACCCAATAAAAAGACACTACTTTTTTGCATCTTAGCAAGATGTGAAAATTATCCTCTACTTCCAGGCACAGTAAACTGCGAATTACATTCATTGAAATCATTTAGAATATCTTCCCTAAAATTAACCCAAAGCATTTCTTCATTAATATCCAATGGTGATAAGAATGAGAAATGTCCCCCAGGGTCTCAGCATTTGAACACTTGCTCACCAGTTGGTACTGTTTGGGGGAGGTTATGGGGATATGCAGCCTTCCTAGAGAAAGTATGGTAATGGTGTGAGACTTGAGATTTCTTGTACTTGCTACTTTCCCAGTTTGTTTCCTGCTCTTCATATTTGTAATTAAAGATCTGTTCTCTCAGCTTTCTGCTCCTGCCACCATGTCCGACACTTGCTGCCTTGCCTTTACCCACTATGATGGAGTTTTATCCATCAGAAACCATATGCCAAATAAACTCTATCTTCCTTAACATGCCTTTGTGGATGGTGTTTTATCACAGAAATGGAAAAATAACTAACACAGTTGCACATACTGGAACTGCCACCTGTGGAATGAAGAGTCTGTGTGTCCTAATACCAAATACCAAATAGCTAACTTTGTTGATAATCTGAACCTATAATAACTCAACTTCTCAAACCGAACACTAACATAGATATTTAATGTCAATTTGTTTAAAATTATACTTACAAAAATGTGTTAGTATAACATAGAATCCTTTTCTAAATTTATGTCACATCAAACATACGTTTCAGAATTGAATTTGTTGTTATTGTTGTTTGGGTACAGAAGGATGAAGAAAAGCAGTCAGATGATATTATTTTCCTCATCTTCCTTGAGCTTTATTGTTGGTGATATTGATAGTTGATAGAAATATACATATAGTAAGGACATTTCAGTTATTGCTATACTTGAAATATCATTATTATTGGTTTATGACTTTTAGGAGTGAATTTCTGTTATACTGAAATGTTGCATTCGTCGCAACTCTAACTTTCTCAATTATTTTCTAATCCACTGAGACATGAAGACTTGTAAATGCACATTGTGTTTCTATTAGTGTTCAATATAGCTCCGTGGAGGAAAGGCAGGTGAAAGGTCTGTAAAAGCAAACCTCCGTGTTCTCTGAGGGTACCTATGCAGTTTCTAATGAAAGGAAGACATGGGATTTTTTCCATTGATTTGGGAGAACCTTTCTAAAAACTCTATTAGTTGTTATAGAAAGCTGAAACCATTGTTAATAACATTAATTTTTTCATATCATTGTAGCATGAATCTTAACAGGTCTTATTAACAATAACAAACCTGGAGCTGGGTATTGGAGTGAATGCTGAAAGATCAGAGAAGCAGAACAAGGTACAGCCATCTCACCTTGCCAATTCCTCAGCTGATCCTGTTTCCTCAGACTGGAAGCCCCCGAGTCCTCATCCAGAATGAATCTCAACTGAATTTCTGCTAAAAGCCTAAAAGCTTAACCAGCTCTAGTTCCTGGTCCTCATGCCTTAAATACCTTTCTGCTTCTGGCCATCACTTCCTGGGATTAAAGGCTCTTGTTACCACATCTGGCTGTTTCCAGTGTGGCTTTGAACTCACAGAGATCCAGATGGATCTCTGCCTCTGGAATTCAAGGATTAAAGGCGTGTGTGCCACCATTTTCTGGCCTTTATATCTAGTGGCTATTCTGGTCTATGACCTCAGATAAGTTTATTAGGGTGCACAATATTTTGGGGAACACAGTATCACCACATACCATTTAAACAACAGACTTTGGAACATTTTTTTTTTTTTGACCTTCTGACATTGCTGCTACCTTCCATCAATTATATTGGTTTACAGTCCTGGGCACTAGGCATTGAAGATATGCAATATAAATGTCACCTTCAGTTTCAGTGATTGACTCTGAACTGTCCACTCGTGGATATGTGCTACTTATTCATGTTTGCCTTAAATACATCTGGTTTCTTTGGTCATGTGAAAAAAAAAATACAGTGTTTTACAAATTTTGTTCAGTTAAATTAACTGTTGTTTTCATTACTGTTCTATTGCTGTGAAGAGAGATTATGATAAAAGAAATTCTTATTAGGGACAACATTCAACTGGGACATGCTTACAGTTTCAAGGGCATAGTCCATTATCATCATGGTGGGAAGCATGGCAGCAGGTGTTTAGTAGAGTTTAAATGAGCAGACACATTCAGAATATCTGAGGGCACCTTCTGAATCAGCAGAATTCTAAGATCTTGGTTCTTTAACACAATCAGAAAATATTTATGGAAAGGAAGAGGAAGTGAAGTATAGGACTTTGAATTTGGAGTTTGAGCTTGGAGTTTGCCTTCTTTGGATGTGATCTGATCAACTGGCAGCCTGAAATAGGCTGAAGTTGGCTAGGGTGATTGGTTAAGATCTACAAATCAACTATTACAAAGTACACTCAGAGCTGGGTGTGGTAGCAAAGGTCTTCAATCTGAGTAATCAGTAAGTGGAGACAACAGGTTGTGAAGGTTAACATCAGCCATAGCTACACAGTGAGTTCTGGGCTAACCTGGGCTACATGAAACTGTTGTCGCAAAAAATAATCAAGCAAACAAAAACTGAAAACAAAACCAAACTCTACCTTCTTAATTAAACTTCTCTGTTTGTTCAATCAGACTGAACATTTTTTTAATAATGTAGCCATTGGAAGTACTGAGGCAAGCTGAAACCAAATTTAACTTAATTCAATAATTACCAATATAATGTTAATACTGGTGATAGAAATATTAAAGTGTAATAGGATATGGAACAATCTTTTGCATCTTCCAGAGAAAATAACACATTTAAAACCACACTGCCTCAACAGAGGAACAACAAAGACTAATGTTCTCATCAGACTAGAGACTTTGCCATGGGGCAAACAGGTGTGTGGTAAATTGTTTCAAAAATAGCAAACATTCAATAAATAATCACAAAGAGCTCATCCCTTGCTGATACAGCTGAGACGTTCAGCGTTAAATGGTTATTTTTAAGCTGTGGCTTTAGGAAAATATATAGTTATTTGAAGATTTCTCTGTAAATTTAAGTAGAATTTTTTTTAATATTCCTGATTCATATAAATTACAGGAAAGTTTAATCAGAGATTGTAAACTCTGAAGGACAGAGCTGAGCTGTGTTTTGAGAACTCTCACTAACCACAAGTCCTAGAAAATTCCCAAGGGCATCTTTCACATTTCTGGCCTCATTTTAAAACTGAAATTATTTTGGAAGAAATTCTGAAGAGTTTAGGAAACGCATCCAAAATTTCAATTGCTTCTCTGAAACCTTGGAATCCTGCCTGTTAATAATCTCCCTGCTCTTTGCTTAGAATTTACACACAGAATCAACTGACAGGAAACTGCCCATCACCCTCCACCCTCCCAGCAGGACTGTGCCAAAACTCTCATCAGAAACCACAGTGACAAAAATAGATGCAATTGAAGACTATACGGTGACAGAGAAACGGATGTATGGGTTTAAGATAGCTTTATTATTTTTCCTTGTTTTGATGGCATGATAACAAAAAGAGAAAGCTATATAATAGCATCTGGTCAAACAGCTTGCACACCCAGCTTGCACACCCATTCCAGCTCTGTCCAATTTAAAATATTTCAGGTCTTAAAACATCCTTGAAAAGCATGGCTCTTAATCCAAACTCTATCTATAGACATGCAGTTGAATCTCAAAGGATGGTTAGTCATACTGCTGGGCAAAGCTTACAGAACAGCAACAATAATAAAAGAAAATTCCCTTTGAACAGCTGAATGGCTGCACTAGAATTTTCTGTGTTCAGATGTAATTAGAAAACAGCTGTGAAAGAAAATCAATTGTTCCTGGTAGTCAATGGCTAATTTTCCACAATCAAAATAAAGAATGCAATATGACATGTTTGTAATGAGCAAGTAATTGTTTCTCTTTTGTTTATTGTTTTAACATTTTTCCCTTCATTTGTGGGAGCTGTCATTTGCTTGCTTCAGGACTACTTTTCACTGTCTCTGCCTCTCGTGTCCATACCGAAATGCTAGCAACTGCTGAGGAGGCTGTGCAGTTCAACCCTGCTGATTCAAGACAGTCTTGTGATGATAATTTGTAGATCAGCAAGGCAATGTTGACCTTGCTTTTATGAATTAACAAGAAGGCTTTTCATAAGTGGAATGATTATTAGGCACCAGCATTAATTCATGGAATTTAATGTTGATCCATTCCACAAAGGTCTGATGTGTCAAAAAGATGCAGTTGCTGGAATTTGTTGACCTGGGGTCTATGAGCACTTGCGGATGTTTTTCAAAACAAAACAAAGCTGAAGCTGCCACACAGCCTCTTCTCTTTACTTCATCTTATCATTAGCCTGGAAAGAAGATGTGGGGGCAGCTGATGGGCAGATAAGGAAACTCTATAGTGCACATTTGGAGTTTAGAGGATGGAAAATGAATAGACCAATGAGAGTAAAATTGTTATATCATGTAAAATATGTGATTGAACAACATGCTTATGGTTATTTCAATAGAGAAAGAGACATTTATATTTCCCTGGAATGTTCTTTGAATGTCAACACAAATGTCAACAGTAATATGTATTTTGAGAAATTTAAAGTTAAGGACAGACATTCTTTAATTATTCAAAGTATCCTCTAGTCCCTAGCACCCAGTAAATGATAACCAGCTTCTTTAGTCCCTTATATACCCGTGAATAACAAATGTCTCTTAATATAGATGTTCTTCTCTATTCTGTCTTCAGAATGTCTGTTCCTAAGTAGTTATAGCATTTGTTATTTGTATATATTTATGTCCTTGAAAAAGGCCATAAGGTTCAAGTAGCCAGATATGAGATTCCATATTTATGTATTTTTTTATTTTATAATTAATTTATTTTACATATGTAGAAGGAATCTTAAAAGTTCTTATTAATAAAATCAAACCCGAGGTCAGTTATTGGGGTCCATGCTGGTAGATCAGAGAGACAGAACACGCCACAGCTATCTCACCTCACCGGATCCTCAACTGGTCCTGTTTCCTCAGACTGGAAGCCTCTGAGTCCTCATCCAGAATGAATCTCAGCTGTACTGTGTTGCTCCATAGCCTGAAAGCTTAACCAGGCCAAATGCTTAACCAGCCAAATGCTTAACCAGCCAAATGCCTCTAGTTTCTGGTCCTCATGCCTTATATATCTTTCTGCTGTCTACCACCACTCCCTGGGATTAAAGGCTGGCTTTCTGGGATTAAAGGCGTGTCACCATGCTTGGCTATTTCCAATGTGGCCTTGAACTCACAGAGATCCAGAGGGATTTCTGTCTCTGGAATACTAGGATTAAAGGTGTGTGCTATCACTGACTAACTAGTGGCTTGTCTGTTCTCTGACCCCAGGTAAGTTTATTAAGGTACACAATATTTTGGTGACACAATACCACCACATCTCCTCTCTTTTTGTCTAAAATTAAAAAAGCTTATAACTAATACAAGAAAAAACTATCCAATAAGTATATGCAATATACAGTCAAGATACATTAACAATGTCTAGTCCATTAACATTTGACAGATTCAGATAAAAAACTCCATTATATATATTAACAATGTCCAGTCCAGTAACAGATGATAAACTCAGACCAAAAATTTTTCATTACTTGTCTTATTTAAAAAAAAGTAGTTTCTTTTTAAAAGTAGATTCCATAATCTCCCTTTTTATCTTATCATAGCCATATTCTCTCTTTTTTCTTTTCATAATACATTCAGTAGTCTACCTTTTGTCATTTTTATATCTTCCCCTTTTTCTTCAGTGTAGATTCAATGATCCACTTATTTATCCTATTATTTCTTTATCTTTTTTCTCAGAGTAGATTCAATGATCTATCTCATATCTATATTCTCTTTTTCTTTTTGCTTTCTAGGGGTGAAGATATCTTTAGGGAATCTTGAAAAGAAAATTTTGGGGTTAATCATCAAGTCCTGTATCGTTTGTCCAGTCTCTGGATAATAGGAAAGTTCAGGGCTTGTTTCAAGTCCTTGTTTGAGTAGTCTGTCAGACTGGATCATCTCAACTAGTCCTCTCGAAATTGTTCTGACCAGTTTGTAGTCCAAAGTCGATTTTTCCATGGTGTTAATCGGCTTAATGGCTTTATCATAGTCCATGTGGAATCATCATTGTAGGATCCTGTCATCTTGTCATCTTTTTGAAGATTTCAAAGTCACTGTTAGGCATGGTCATGTTGGGCACCAGATGTAGAAGGAATCTTAAAAGTTCTTATTAATAAAATCAAACCTGAGGTCAGTTATTGGGGTCCATGCTGGTAGATCAGAGAGACAGAACACGCCACAGCTATCTCACCCCACCAGTTCCTCAGCTGGTCCTGTTTCCTTAGACTGGAAGCCTCTGAGTCCTCATCCAGAATGAATCTCAGCTGTACTGTGTTGCTCCATAGCCTGAAAGCTTAACCAGCCAAATGCTTAACCAGCCAAATGCCTCTAGTTTCTGGTCCTCACGCCTTATATATCTTTCTGCGGTCTACCACCACTCCCTGGGATTAAAGGCTGGCTTTCTGGGATTAAAGGCGTGTCACCATGCTTGGCTATTTCCAATGTGGCCTTGAACTCACAGAGATCCAGAGGGATTTCTGTCTCTGGAATACTAGGATTAAAGGTGTGTGCTATCACTGACTAACTAGTGGCTTGTCTGTTCTCTGACCCCAGGTAAGTTTATTAAGGTACACAATATTTTGGTGACACAATACCACCACATACATATCAGCCACAGATTCCCCTGTCCTCCCTCCTCCTTCCTCCCACCCCCCAGCCTTCCCTCCCAATCCACCCCCCCCCATTCCCACCTCTTCTAAGGCAAGGTCTCCCCTGGGGATTCAGCTCAGCCTGGTAGATTCAACTGAGGCAGGTCCAGTCCCCTCCTCCCTACACCAAGGCTGAAAAAAAATGTCTCAGCATAGGCTCTAAGAAGCCAGCTCAGGCACTAAGGACAGGTTCCATCCCACTGCCTGGGGGCCTCCTAGATGGTTCCAGCTAATCAACTGTCTCACTTATCCAGTGGGCCTGATCCAGTTCCATGGGGGCTCCTCAGCTTTTGGTTCATAGTTCATGTGTTTCCACTAGTTCTAAGTGAAGTAGAGTTTAAGCTAAAATTTGAATAACAGTGGGGTAAATATCTTTCAATGATTGGGATTCTACATTTTAGACTGAAATCTGTATTTCAAATTTGTAAGGTGCCATGAAACTATGGTTAGGAAATTCCTAAAGGTATGTGAGCATTCATTTATTTATCTACCTTTAGAACTCATACCTCCACATTTCTTTATATTTGACAACCCTTGTCAGAAAATATCCCATTTACTGTTTTTAACTTTTAGAAAAAGCTGTAGTTCAGTTGAGAAGGGCTGTTTGGTTTTTAGTTTGTTTTGTTTATTTCCAGAATATGACATGCACTAAAGCCAGTATTGGACAGAAAGATGTAACAGTAGAAGGTTCATATAAACGTTACTACACAAAGAGACAACCCAATTAAACAAAATTTAATAATATGGTAATAGTATATGTTAAGACCCAATAATCAAGAAAAGTAAAGGAAAAGAAATGATGTTTTTACTTCTCTAAATTGTCCATGTTGGTGTTGTATTAACTCTGAAACATATTTCCTATATGTGAACTAGAGCCCTCCACCCACAACCTTCTTCCCTTGGCCACAATCACAAGCAGATGAGTAATCATTGTCCATCAAATTTGAAAATTGTGAGACTCTGCGCTAAGTGTCAGGTTCTTAGCGGTGAGTCACTGCATGGCCGTTTGGGTGGGAGTTGGATATCAATTTCTGCTGCTGAGATTCCACAGCCCCCCCATTCTCTTGCTCTTCTCAGGAGAAGTTATCCAAAAGTTACTGTCATTTTTCAGTGAACTCAAACACGTTTCCCAAGTTCCTTCTTTACCCACAATTCCCATTTATTTTATGCCTATGTATTATAGTCTTCAGATAATTCAAAGCAGTGCATAAAAGTCAGCATTTGACAGTGACTTGCACACACCTGCTCTTGAGTAGAATTCATTCAGCAGGACATGGCAGATGACTAAGGGAAAAAGTCATTGGATGATAAAGTAATAGTCATATTTGATGGGGGCAAAATATCTAATGTTTAATTCTGTTTAATAATGTTTAATGTATATTCCCATTGACATAACCTCTATGAAAAATGTAGCAGCTTTAGTACACAGCTTTTATTGGCTATACACATTGAAAGAAAAATAGAGAGAACTAATTTCTGAGGAAACATTGGATTATTCAACATAGTGAATGAAAAATTAGGAATTTGAAAATTTTACATTAATAACCCATATATGTCAGGCTCTAAGTAGATTACAAAAACAAATGGCTGATTTTCTCTTGAAACAAGAGTAACAAGAAGCAGATGCCAAAGTGAAACCTGACTGAATTTCCCTGAAATATTGCAGAGATTGACCCAGCATCTTATTCAACCATGTCTGTTGGAATTAGGGTATAGATTACCAACACTAATGAGCCACATGTACTGGGGACATCAGCATAGACAGACAATTGGGGTAGGCTCTTTCACTGACAATCTCTGTTCCCTAATGAAAAAGTTTTTATTTTACCACCTTTGATAAAAGAACATACAATTCTATGGTTAAAAGAGAGAGAGAGAGAGAGAGAGAGAGAGAGAGAGAGAGAGAGAGAGAGAGAGAGAAAGTTCTCTGAATTCTATAAATTCCCTAGCTAAAGCCACATGTTCATTTGGTGTTTTCTTTGCCATATTCACAAAACATAATTTTAACTAGATCAAAAAAAAAAAAGGCAGTATTAACTTGAGAAAGAGTTATATACCTAAGTAGCTGTAGGAATTTGGTAATAAATGTCAGCCAAAACCAGATGAGACCACGACCAATGAGAGTAAATACATTTTAGAAGTTCTGTTTTGATTCTGTATATTCACCCAATGAATAAATATGCATTTGTTTGGGAAACTGTGTAGCTAAAAACAAACTTTAATTAAGATTCATCTACATTATGCTACATATTTAAAAATTCAAAATTCTCCAAGAATATAGAGAAAGGAGGATAATGAATGACCTTGGGAAATAAGATGTTGAATTAATTCTGTCTTCCACCCACACTGTTTGGTGTATAGCCAATTCCTGCATCTATCCCCATATGATTTTCCTTCACTTCTCATACATATGCTGAAATGTCTCCAGTACTCTCAGTGCACTGTGAATGAATCCACTCACCTCAAGATGCAGATAAGGTCCTTGCTTCCTCCTTCATCACTGAGATTCCACAACTCCTGGTCTTGAAATTAAGCCTGTATTCTTAGTCATCTATAGCTAAGTTTGTACGGAGCTACATTACTTTTCCTACCTCCTCTCCTTCCATTCGCTCTTGAAGCATCTCCTATCCAGATTGTATTCCCACAACTCAATAGGAACACCTTTTTGTTATAATAAAACCAATGATTGCCCAATCTGAAATTTGCTCCTCATTTAATTAATTAATCCATGTGGGTGTGTGATTGTTGCTTCCTTCTCAAAACCTTTCATACTGTTTCAGGACACCATTCTTTCTGGTGGTACCATTTCTTCTTATTCAGACTTACAAGTGTGGATTTAGGAATTCCCTAAGCTGGTCCCTTTGCTGTCTCTATATTAACTTATCTCCAGATACTTTCGTGAAGTCTCTTAACTTTAATATCATACAAATATGACATCTAGGCTGACGTTTTTTGGGGGAATAGTTTTCTCTGTTTTATTATCAAACACATACTTATATCCACTTAAGTGTCCAGTTTTGCTAATAATGTTATCACACAAAAACCAAACGTCGGATTTCTATTCCTACATCATCTCCTTTTGCAAGAGTTATTTTTCTCATGGCAATATATCAATCTATCAACAAAACACATTTGTGTGTCAGTTCCATTATTGGTAAGCATTTCTTCTCTGTTGGTTGAAACTCATATTCATATTGATTACGTGAAATGTTTTTCACATTTTGGTAGTTACCCTCGGTATTTAACTTGAAGTAGAATTTTGTGCATGCTTAAGGTAAATTTGAATAGACAAGGGCCAAATATACCTGAAATGGCACACAGATTGGCAGTGCATGAGGCTCTTGGTTTAAGTATATCCTGAGAAATATTCAGTCTGACATCTTTTTTAATTTGTTATTTTGGGTGTTGCATAAAATGCAGTTGCAGCTTGTTCATTTTCTACATCACTACAGTAATTATACAACTTTATGTATGTCCTTGGTGTTACAGTAACCTCTTAAGTGTTCATTCAAGTCATCTGCTGTATTTTTTTAATGTCTGATAATTATTTCATGAATTTAAAATGTACATTTTCTTTGAGTCCTTCATTAGAGTTTTGACTACAAACTATTTTTTTTTCATTGTACATCTCCTTTTATACCTTTAATGGGTTAAATGATCAACTTGCATTTTCCTTTTTGCTACTGATATTTATATTCCATCCAAAAATTTATGCTTATGTCTTAAATCATAATTTTTATATTACTAGTTTGTGCCTGGCATTACATTGATATTATACATCACTTTTAGGACAGTGGCAATATTACGATTAAATCTTCAAATCCATGTGTTTATTCTATCATTATATGCTATTTAATTATGTTCAACATTATTTTTTAATTTTAATGTAGATATTGGTTAATCTGCCACTAATTTTATTGGTAGTTACTTTATGGGGAAGAACCTTTATGAAATGATTTCCTTTAAATTTCATTTTTTGTCTAGGTATATGATTTTACATAATTTTTCTTTCTATCTTTACAGTACACTAAATTCATGTACTAAAATAATTTGAAAATTCTTTAGAATTTTGTAATTGCAGAAAAATCTGTGTGAAATGTAGTTTTGTTCTTCCATTTATAACTCTTACACGTTCAATTTATTAATTTAGTTAGCTTACTGTGCTGACAAAAATTTTCAGTTCAATGTTATTTGACAATAGTGATTGGCAGTATCCTGTGGCACGTACAACTACAGTGATAATTTTAATTTATCATTATGAAAACTTCCATGAGAAAATATAATGTTTAATGGAAGATTTCCATGCCATACCTTATGAAAGCAAACTTTTCCAAGAAGCCTTTTATTGCATGATTTCTGTTTTAACATTAGCTCTTGTTGAATTACATAAAAATCTTTGTGCAGCTACTGAAAGGAAAATATTAGTCTTAAAGCTTAATCCTTTGAAGAGATTCAAGGATTGAATTTTAATTTTTATAAGTATGCCATTCGTGAACTATAGCTTATTACTTTAATTTCTATAGATGATATTTGATTTAATATTTACTCCAAAGTATTTGTATTAAAAGCAGGATTGATCTGAGATTCTTTTCTGTAATATTTCTACCACATTTCAACAACAAAGTTACTCAACTTCAAATAATAATTTCCAAAATCTTTCATCTTTCCTAATCTTAATAGTTTAAGAGTTCTGCTATTTCCTTCTTAAAATATGAAAGTAATAACACTAAGTGGTTTTGTGGGTGACATTTTGAGTGATTTGAAAGGTGCAATTTCTTTAATAGATAATGTCTTCTAATTTTCTATCTTTTTAGCAAATTACAGAAAATTGTATTTTTCTTGGAATATAGTTACTGAAATTTTATAGTTTTATATAACTATATTCAGATCTTATCACTGACAGGATGATTTGATCTATAGTGATATATTCTTTCCAAATTACTTATCTGTGATTTATATTTTCTTTTTTCTAGATTGCTCTTGCTATATAATTTAAACATTCTTTGAAATCATTTATTGTAGCTTTCAAGTTGGCCTACAAGTTTCATTTTCTAGAAGGAAGCCGGAACTAACTTCCCAGTTTGGCTACTGCAGTTTGAATGTGACATGCTCCCATAGGCTTGTGTTTCAACGCTTCGTTTCCAACTGGCAGAACTGTTTTTGAAGGGTACAGAATCTTAAAGAGATAAAAACCTCACTAGAGGCCGGGCGGTGGTGGCCCACCCCTTTTAATCCCAGCACTCGGGAGGCAGAGCCAGGCGGATCTCTGTGAGCCCAAGGCCAGCTTTGGGCTACCAAGTGAGTTCCAGGAAAGGCGCAAAGCTACACAGAGAAACCCTGCCTCGAAAAAAAAAAAAAAAAAAAAAAAAAAAAAACCTCACTAGAAAAAGTGGGTCACTTTAGGCACGCCTTCCAGGTTCCGTCATCCAGGCCTAAATGTTGTCTGCTTCCCCCCAACCTGTAAGAAAGTGACACATCTCAGCGGCTCACCAATGCCATCCTCCCTTCTCCATCAACTGTGCCCTCAAACTGTATAAAAATCTATTTCTCATGTGATTTTGGTCAAAGCAGTAAGAATCATAGCTGTTTCTCTCTCTCATTTCTGAGCTAAGTCCTTAGGAAGATGGTTTGAGGAACCACCTGCCTTATTGATGGATCTCCTATAATAAAGATGATGCAAATGTTCTCATACGTTTTGTCTCCACTTAAGACACGTGTCTTTGGTACTAGCATAGAATTTGCTGTGTTGCTGCTCATTATGTCATTTGTCTTTAGCCTTTTTTTAAATTAAGAGTACGATTCGCAGAGTTCAAGGCTTAGCCCACTGCTTTTTGCCTCTTCCTTCCTTGGCTTTTGACTTATCTTCACATCCTAGTTTTATTGGTGACTCTTACTTTCAATTTTAGTTATTTGCACATGTACGAATTCCAGAAAACATTCTGGCTTTCACACGTTGGCATTGACCTCCTGTAACAGATTTGCCTGAAATCTGCAACTCTTGTGAGAGGAGAAACAAATGTTGAATGCCAGGTCATGTCTCTTTCACTGTTGTAGCCTTGCCTCAGAAATCTTGACTTTTCTTTTCAATTTTGTTACACCCATCAGTTCTTTTACATACTCAGTTTCATTTTTTAAATTTCATTCTTCTTTCCTCATATTTGCTGGGATCATTGACTACAAAGCTGAGAGTCCAGTCCTACTTCTTTCATTCTTTGGTGAGATTCAATTATTTTGGCAGGTTTTCTTACAATTTCTTTTCTATGTTTTCTCTCTTTGAAAATAGAATGCATTTTTGTCATATCCACTCCCCATTTTTGCCTTCAAACTCTTCTCCACCACTTTTCCATTCTCATTTCATGTACCCCCTTTTTCCTTAAAAAAACAAGGTTCACTTGATTCTGCTTGTTTGATCAAGGACAACCTATTCATTCATGCGTAGTTTCTCAGTGACAACATCCCTGAAGAAAACTTACCCTCGCTCTTTTACTCAGAAGCCATCAATTGCCAAGAGCTTCCCTGCTAGGGGTAGAACTTTATGAGCCCCTCCGGGATCCATGATGGGATTTCAGCTGGCTTGATTCTGTGCAGATTTTGTGGAAAACAAAACAAAACTTGCAAACCAAATCCAAGAACTCATCAAAGAGATTGTCCACAATGATCAAGTAGGCTTCATCCCATAGTTGCAGGGATGGTTCAACATGCATAAATCAACAAATTTATCCACCACATAAACAGACCAAAAAACAAAAGCCACATGATCATCTCATCAGATGAAGAAAAGGACTTTGACATCATCCAACATCGTCTCAAGATAAAAATTCGGTGGAGAGATTAGGGATACCAGGAATATATAATGTTTATATATATATATATATACACACACACACATTAAAAAGTCTGTTTACAGCAAGTCAATAGCCAGCATCAACTGAAATGGAGATTATCTCAAAACATTTCTACTGAAACTGGGAACAAGACAAGGTTGTCCACTCTCTCCATACCTACTCGATATAGTACCTGAAGTCTTAGCTAGGAGCAATATGATAACTGAAGGAGAACAAGCAGATGTGACTAGGAAAAGAAGTCAAGTATCTTTGTTTCAGATGATATGATTTTATACATAAATGACCCTTACAAAGCAAACAGAAAATTTCTATATCAGATGAATACTTTCAGCAAAGGAGCAGGATACAGTAATAACATATAAACCCAGTAACCTTTCTATATACAAATGACAAATGGGCTGAAAAAGAAATCAGGTAAATAACACAATCATTATAGCCTAAAAATTATCTCTGGATAACACTTAGTTTGGGTTACTTTTTCTATGTCGAAACACCATGACTAAAGCAATTTAGGGAAGAAAGGATTTATTTGGCTTGCACTTCCACATCCATAGACCATCACTGAAGGAAGTCAGATTAAGAAATCAAACAGGTCAGGAACCCAAAGACAGTAGATGATGCAGAAACCATGGAGGAAAACTGCTTATTGACTTGTTCCTTATGGCTTGCTCAGTCTACTTTCTTACAGAACTTAGAATGCACCCACCCACAATGGACTGGGCCTTCCCACATCAATCACAAACTAAATACTCCAAAGGCTTTCCTATAGTCTAATCTTACTGAGGCATTTTCTCAACTGGGGTTCCCTCTTCTCAGATAACTCTAGCCTGTGTCAAGTTGACATAAAATTAGCCAGCAAAAACATTTACCAATAAAGTAAAGATTTGTATAACAAAAATGTTAAGACATTGAAGAAAGGAACTGGAGAAGATATTAGAAGATGGAAAAGTCTCCCATTCTCATGGATCGGTAGGATTAATATTGTAAAAATAAGACTGTTAATAAAGTTCCAAAATCCATCTATCTTTTAAGATGCTGTTTCACTTTTCTTAATAGCCCGTATGTTCAACTTTTTCAATACATACTTATTTGTACTATTTTAGTGTCCTCCACTCTTTAATAGATTATTTTCTACAAGGAAACTAGTAGCTTGTATAATTAGAGCCATCACTGATATCCAGCACTGTACTATGTGTAGTCACTGACTCTCTCTCTCTCTCTCTCTCTCTCTCTCTCTCTCTCTCTCTCTCTCTCTCTCTTTCTCTCCCTCCCTCCCTTCCTCCCTCCCTCCATCCATCTATCTACCTATCTATCTATGCCTCCCTAATTAAAAGCTGTGGATTATTTCCACTCACACTTTCCTCTTCCTCTGCTTTGGTCTTGATCCTCAAATTATTTTTTCTCAATGCAAGACCTAGATGAAGTAGAAACCTAAAAATATTGAAAACTTTTTCAAAATAATAAAGAAGCATCAATATAACATAGAATAAAAGTATTAACCCTAAACCTAGTATGGAAGCAAATGCACTTTACAGTGTATCTCAGAGGAATTCTGCTAAAGAGATTGACATTAAATTGTAAGGTTTTGAAGAAAATAGTATCAGTATATCTGGTAAATACCACTTATCACAGTAGGTAATAATTTGTGCTCTCAGGAGGAAAAGGCATTTAAAAGCAAGACATAAGGGTTTGAAAAATAAAGCAGAACTTTAGGGGAAATAAACAGCATTTTATGTAATTAAAAGGAAAAGAGAAATGTGTGATCTCTAATGAAATATAGTATTCACACCTAATTATAAATATAAAAAGATAATGTTGGTGCAATTTCAAACACTTTTTATCAGTTGAAAGTAAGTACCAATGAATTCAGAAATAAACACATGCTGTACAGGTAAAGCTAAGGCAAAATTCTCCCATCCAAGTCCTTTCAGAAAAAAGATTTGTGCAATTTCCTTCCTGAGAAAGAGAGGAGGGATACTTTGGGTTAAGATTGATTTCTAGGTATGTGAAGTGTCCAAATTTATTCCTCTACAATTGAGATGTTGAATTCTTAATCTCTAGTGCAGTAGAATGCAGTTACATGTACAGGTAAGCTCTTTAAAGTGTTAATTAATGTTAATTACGGTTTTACCCTCATGTAATTTGTGTTCTTTTAAGATAAAAAGATTATGCAGACTTGCCAAGGGAGAAATACATATGAAGAAAAGGTGGTACTGTACAAGTCAAAAAGAGTCCTTCCAAAGAATGTATTGACATCCAAATCTTAACATTCTGTTTGTTGGAATTGAGAAGAAATAAATGTCTGCTGTTTAAATTTACTCGAACAGTGATATGTTGATCTAGAAACCTAAGAAAAATAATGCATCCATGTTTTTGAACTAAAAGAAAAATGAAGAAGAATCTAGATGAATGAATCAATGCAAAAGGGAGGTGATTTTTAAAACAAGGGCAAAAATGTGGCATATTGTGTATCTATCTGGTAGTGTGATGAAGCTAAAATTAAGAATTTTTTTATAATCTTAGGAAAAAAATCATCTCAATGTTCTACATACTCACTTTGAATCAGGACCATAAAAGTATGTGATACTTAAGGACTTAGCAGAATTATGAACATCTAGGAAGAAACAAATATAAGAAGGAATATGTAAATGTTATTATTGCTTTCCACATATATGAAATATTCAGATATTTATATATAAATATTGGTCTTATAGCATTTTATTTCATTAGAAGATGCACATAAAATTTAGGGACATGAGTTGGGCTGCTATGACATGCCCTGAATCTATCTTTATTCTCCACTGATATGAGGGATTCACACAGTTGCACACAGGTACACCGTTAGCTTATATGTACACTCTGAGTCTTTTCACTCATTTTAGTCTTATGAAATAGTCACAAATTCTTAGTTATAGTTTGAGAGATTCCAGAACCAACTCCTTATTCAAATTACTACATGCAAAACTAAGACCTCATTTTGCTTTTATTTACTTTCTCTGTTGCTGATTAATGGTATTCACTATTATCAAGAATACTGTCATTGGATCCTGAAAAATTCCTTTTGTAGAGAAAAAGACCTTATTTTTTATAGGAATGTTTGAAACATATTTTCAGCACTCCTAATGAATAGCTATATGTATCAATCAATCAGGGATTTCAAGTTCAATGTACTGTAACTTCTCTGTTTTCTTAAAGTGGGTTGACCTCTGTTTTGCAGGAAAGGGTATTTAGATTACAGAATGCTCAGAGGGCATTGTAATTCTCTGCAGGCAGTGAATCTCCAGCCATTGATCTGAGTGTCACTTCTCTGGCTCCCCAGGCAGAGCAGTTCCACAGTCTAGAAACATACTCTAAACACAGAAAACAACCTTCTATTCTGATTATTAAAAGAAAATAAATCCATCACATGTGTTTGCTTTGTGTTGGAGGTTGTTTGCAGTTGAACATATTTATTACCTTTTGATAATTAACACAAGTATGAAGATTATTCCAGCGACTTTTAGCATTTGGAGTCATATATATATGTATATATATATATGTATGTATGTATATATGTATCACAACCAAACACACACACACACACACACACACACACACACACACACACACACACACACACACACACAATTAAAGGATGGAAACAGAATCGGAAAATAAACTGAAAACGGTGTAAAATGAAGAACGCTCGGGTGGGGGGTAGCGTAAATAGACACTTGAGAAAATTTCAAGCATGATTCTTTGTCTTCTTGAACTCTGATTTAAAGGTTGCTTAGCAACAGTGGCAGTAACAGCTGGGACACCCTTGATCTTGTTGTGTAAACTATTAAAAATAGGTGATGGAAAGTGGCTCCATGGAAACAATGACTCCATGAAGCAGGTGTTTGCAGCATGCTTTGCAGGCTAATGTTAGAGGTGTAAATTACAGGAAGACAAAATAACAAAATAACTTGGACATTCATTCCTCTCATCTTTGCTTATAGTAAAAAGAAAAATAAGAGACATTTATTCTTCCTTTTCAATTTTTTTCTTCTTCACATTTTTCCAGCATTTTCGTAAAATATGCTATCAATAATTATAACTGATTGGCAGTTTAAAAACTGATAGCTGATTCCCAAAACAAAGTCTACATTAAAAAAAAAAAAACAAAAGAGTCCCATAGAGTTGAGAGCCCACATATTTATGTACAAATGAGTCAATATGGAGGGTTACATAAACCACATTGTACAAATACCTTTTTGCATTTTTTCAGGTATTAGCATTAATTTTCCAAAGACTGATCAACTTGTACTTACTTTACACATAATATGTTTTAACTAAATTTAAATGAATGCAAATAATTTTAATGTTTTCCTGTTTTTGTTTCATAGTTAAATGTATTTTAACGTAATTGTATGCATGAATCTGTATTTACATCATTTTCACTTCTCTGAATTCCTCCTGTGTAACCCCCAATACATCTTAGATTCGTGACCTAGTCTCCTCTAATTAATTGTTACACACACACAT
This sequence comes from Peromyscus maniculatus bairdii, assembly GCF_049852395.1. Lineage (NCBI taxonomy): Eukaryota > Metazoa > Chordata > Mammalia > Rodentia > Cricetidae > Peromyscus > Peromyscus maniculatus. The sequence continues at coordinate 43,995,938 of NC_134867.1, read as the reverse complement.
ATACACACACACACACACAAACACACACTCACACACATACGTATGTTTATGTAAATACAATTTGCTTAGCCCCCTTAGTGTCCCTATGTGTACACCACTTAGGATTGGATGACCTATTAGGGAACTCATCCCCATGAAGACTGGTGCTTCCTCTCTCAAGGCAGCCATTTGTAGCCTGCTCTTCATCTAGAGGTGGAGCCTTGTAAGATTTCCTCTGCTCGTGTTGGCATATCACCTGGTGTTGCCATGGTGCTCATCTTGTTTAAGTGATTGTCTTGTTGAGATGTCATGGATGCAGCTTCCACATCACATACAGAAGTCACTATTGACATCAGAAGACTTGATCCTCTGGCTCCTATGATATTTCAACCCCTTTTCCAGGAAGTACCTTGAGCACTGAATCTCAGAGTGCATTGAAGATGTACCAGTGGAGGTGAGGCAATACATGATTAGTTCTTCCATGTATTTTGAGCAGCTGTGAATTTCTCTGTCTATTGCTACAAAAAGCAACTTTTATGAGGGCTGTGAATTACTTAACTGTGCACAAATATAAATATTTATAATACAATTTGGAATTATGCTCTTTTTAGGAAGTGGCTATAGTAGGTTCCCTTCTAGGGTCTATGTACTCACCGGCTACAAGCAGTAGTAAAAACATACGATAATGGTCATGAATTCCCTCCTGTTGAGTGTGTCTTAAATCCAATTAGGTGGCTATTGGGGAGTTCAAGATACAAATACTGCTATTGCACCCTTGTGATATCTTCCCATGCTGATAATTATTATGGTCCGTAGGCTTTACAATTGAGTGTATGATGAGAACCCGTCCTCAAGAAGGCTTCCAGGGAGTTCCAGCTCTCTTCCTCCAAGTTCTGAGTCCAAAGTATACATGGTCTTCAGTGAGTGGTCTTTCCTTCTAATTCTTGGAAGGTGTGTGTGTGTGTGTGTGTGTGTGTGTGTGTGTGTGTGATGTATGTATAGGCACATGTGACATGTGTATGTGGAAGTCAGAAGAAATTTACAGCATTGGGTCTTTCCTTCTACTTTTGGGGGGGTTCCAAGCATAGAGATAGAGCTTTTTTTTTTTTTTTTTTATCAGATTTCTGCTAGAAGAGCTTTAAATGCTGAATCATCTCATGAGCTCAGCCACCTTGTGTTTTGAAACTGTCTCTCATTGGTTTTGGGCTTGCCAAGTAGCTTAGACTGCCCAGCCAGTGAGAACCAGCACTCCATCTCTACCATCCCAAGTTCCCAAGACTAGTATTAAGAGATTAAGAGCATGTGCCAACATGTGTGGCTTTTTTAAAATGGGTTTTAGGCAATTGAACATACACTTCCTTACACTTACATCGAAGGCACTTTGATGTGCTACTACTCTATCACTATAATTACATGTTTTAAATAATAACCATATGAATGAATTTTACTATTAACTAATTTTCACAGACTGTCTTATGTTTAACTGCAAGGGAGACTATCTTCAGCCTATTGAATTTTAGATATTCTTTGTGAGACAACTTTGCAAACCTCATTGTTGATTTTAGATGAAAGTTTTTTTTTTTTTTTTTTTACAGTGTTGCCTAAATTAACCTTTTGCTGTCTGTCTAGTGAATTTCATTTTACAGAAACTCAACTTATACATTTTTACAGGAACAAAAAATGGTTGGAATATTTAAATCACATAAATACATATGAAAAAAACTAGAATGGTCTTTAAGGTAAATTTCATCATTATTTCTCATATCAGATACTGAAGAGCCAAAAGAAATGACCATAATCAAAAGGAGACAGCATAGTCGGCAAGACATCCTGTAAGCTAGTGGAAAACCTGTGATTTGAACATTAGTCTCTTTTAACTTTTTAAAAAATATTTTATTTTAGGTGCATGAGTGATTTGCCTGAATTTATGTCTACACCACTAGTATCCTGGTGACTGTAGAGGTTGGAAGATGGCCTTGCATCCCCTGGAACAGGAGTTACAGATTGTGAGCTGCAATGCGGCCTTGGGAGTAGAGTATAGGTCCTCTGCAAGAGTATGTGTTAGTAACTGTTGGTCTCTCCAGTAGCTGAAACTCTTGCTCTATTACTTCAGAGTTCTGTTCACTGACATCTGAAGCTAAATTTAGTTTACTGCATTAAAGCCTTTGAAACATTAAGAGTTTATTATTGAGTAGTACTTACATAGTGAATTTTATGGAAATCTCTGATCATTTCAACTCAGTGAACTCAAGTATATTAAATATCTGCCTTCGTGAAACTCGTAAGCGATTGTTACAGCTCTGGGGGGAAAGGTATCCTGACTACTAGGGAAGTCAAGCTATACCTGGAACTGCACTACGACAGCTCTGGCAGCTGGAGCTGCAATGGTACAACTCAGCTCTGGAGTGAAAGGTATCCTGACTGTTCTGGGAGTCAGGCTGTACTAGGAGCTGCGGTGCAGTGAGGGATGGTCTCCCCGCAGGAAATAGCAATCCTGCTCCTCTCCTGGAGAGCCAGTACAACTGATCCATGTTCAGCCTTCATCCCCCTTAAGGGGGCTTCCAAGCATAGTTCTGCTACTTCTTCTCTCCAGCCCAAGATGTTGCTTCTTTTGCTTCACTATGCTAAAGGGGAAACCCCTGCAGAAATGTAGCAATCTCCTATGCAGAAATGTAGCAATCTCCTCCCGCTCCAGCGAAAAGTTGTTACTTTTTCTGCTCTATCTTGCTCAGTCCCCTAAGGGATGTCTCAGCAAGGTTCTTCTCTTCTGCTCCATCTTGCCCGGCCGTGCCCCCTCCCCCGCCCCCGCCCCTGGCTCCCCGAACATCTCTACAAGGTTTTTTTCTGCTCAGTCCCCTAAGGGATATCTTAGCAAGGTTCACTTCTCTGTGCCAGCAACTAAAAATCTTCACCAAATACTATTGAGAAATTAGATTTATTTGGGAGAGGAGTCCAGGAGAGTGACTCCCTTTACAAGGGTGGGAGAGAACAGCCCACAACTGAACAGGTGGTGGGGTGGGGGGAGTTATATTGGGTTTCTTAAAGGCAGAGTTTCTCTAGGGAGAAGATTTTCTATTTAGGGATTGGTTAGTTTTTCCTGCTCAGGGATTGGTTAGTTTCCTTGGTCATGATCAGAGATAGCTCTGATTTCAGAGCCAAACTGTGTTTCTTTCACTGGCCCTTTTTTTTAGCCTTTTGGCTCTAATTCTAAGGCCAGGGCATATTTCTTTCACTGGCTCTGATTCTATGGAGAAAGTATGTTTCTTTGGCTCTGGTTTCAGAGTCAGGGCATGTTTCTTTGATTCTGGGTTCAGCGATAAAGAGTTTTTTCACTGACTCGAGTCCCAGATCCAAGTAGTGTTTCTTTCACTGGTTCTGGGTCCCAGGGTCAAGGAGCTCAGAGGTTGGTTGGTTCATTGTCTGTGATTGGTTGGTTTCATTGGTCAGTGACAGAGTTGACTCTGGTTTCAGAGCAAAACTGTGTTTATTTCACCGGCCTTTTTTAGCTTTTTGGCTCTAATTCTAAGGCCAGGGAGTATTTCTTTCACTGGCTCTGATTCTATGGAAAAAGTATGTTTCCTTGGCACTGGTTTCAGAGTCAGGGCATGTTTCTTTGGTTCTGAGTTCAGGGATGAAGTCTTTCTTTTACTGGCTCAGGTCTCAGATCCAGGCTGTTTTTTTTACTGGTTCTAGGTTCTAGGCCAGGGTGCGTTTTGTTTGTTTGTTTTTTGTTTGTTTGTTTTGTTTTGTTTTTTAAGCTGGCCATCTTTCCTTGTAAAACTCATAAAACAAATAGAAAATATCAAAGATATAAAGTATTAAGGAAATTACATTACTCAAACACAGGATAATGCATGGGCACTAAATTTACAGAAACCTAAAGCATTAGTGATGCTAAGTAAGGAACTGCTATTCTGAACTCTAGGATTAGAAGGAAGCAGATAGGACAGAAATCCTGGATTCTATAGAGCAATGTGAATATAATTCTACAGTGGAAGGCATTTGGATCCACGTACTTCTTTGAATCCAGGACATGAAGAGGACCTTTTCACAAGAAATCTTTCACAAATCAAATCCTATAACCATGGCATACATACATTAACACACGCAAATATCCACTAAAGATGACAGCAGAAATGGTTGATGTACTATGTCATATGAAATTAATTAAAATGATTTACACATATTTCATCTATGAAAAACTGAAATGGATGAACCATGTACTTTTCATCAATTGTCTTTTAAAATGTATAAATAAATAAATAAATAAATAAATAAATAAATAAATAAATAAATGAATAAATAAAATGTAGTGACTCTTTATTGTAAGTTAGTTCACAGAGCCCTTTTTTTTTTTTTTTTTTTTTTTTTTGAGAGAAATGTTGGTCAGTAAGTGGTCTGAGAATCGCTTGTTTACTTCAAGTCCAGATCTATACCTTCAATTTCCTCAACAGCAGTAGGGATATAATTACAGTATTATATGATCTGGTTCTGTGAGCCTCTCGGAAGGATGGGGTCATCTTAGAAGAGGCTGCCTGATGAAATACTGCTGATGAAACCCAGGTGGAGCAGGCATTGTCTTCAGGAGCCCCTGTGAGTTTGAGGAAGCCAAATAGGACAGAATCAGAACGTATTCGTGGGCAAACGCTAAAGTAGTTTTTTTCCCCCTCTTGTTTCTTTTCTTTTCTTTCTTTTATTTTTTTTTAAATGAAATGGTGGCTACTCTTGAAATAATGTTCATGAATTGATTCTAATTATGGCATTTAAAAATTCAAGATTTTAACTTTTATGTCTCCAAAATTCAATCAACTCATACAAATTATTCATTGATAGAAAATTCATTAGTATTACGCATTATGAAGATATAAACGATTACGTATGTAAATGTATAAAAATGCCATTACTATTTCCACAAAACATAGAAAAAACAGACATGGGTATACTGATGAGGATACGCTGCAAAGAAAAAAAATACCTAAGATTTCTTTATATGTACTTTAAATTTAGGGAAATCTTTGGAGAATATTTTTCATATAACATAACACTCATCCAGTTTCTTTAACATTTTCTTTCGTTAACAATATATTTGCTGAGGCTGAAACAAGCAACATCAGTCATTGGTGAAATAATACTCACCAAACAACTCTCTCACCCTTTTACCACCTTTTTGGGTAGAGCTCTGGTTTGAATTCCACAGTTCCGAAGCTGGCTCCGGGCTGGCGACATGATTTGGAGAGGCTTTGTCACCTGAGGTGAGAAGACTAGCTGTGAGAAGCAGGTACTGAGGACCGGCACAGGGTCTACTGCTCTCTGCTTCCTGACCTACTGCCTTATGAACAGTCTCCATCACACAGTCCTCATGACCTCCCTGCCTTCGATTAAAATACTCCGAAGTCATGAGAAAAGGTGAGTATTCCCTGACTGAGTTGTTATTCATCAGAATTTTTGCCACCGTCGTGGAAAAACAGCTAATACAAATTGTAGTCATTCTACGCTCAAAAATTGAGTGAGGGTACTCACTCCATTTAGTCACATTTGTTTCTCAGTTGCTTAATTGTTTTTTTCTTTTTTCTTTTTGTCTTATAAAACTGGAGTTTTAGGGGATGGAGAGATGCCCTAGCTGTTATTGGCTTTGGGTTTCCTTCCCCAGGACCTGGTTTTAATTCCCAGCACCCACATGAAGGCTCACAGATGTCTGTAATTCAAATTCCAGGGCATTTACCATCCTCTCTGGTTTCCATGGGCACTGCCCACTTGCACTGCACAGACATACATGCAGGCAAAACATCTATATGCATAAAATAAAATATTCTTAAAAATAATCGTGATATTTTGAAAAGTCTCGCCAGGCTAATGCTTAAATGCTAAATGATTGTAAAATCATTTAGTCTAGCATCTATCATAATTCATTTGTAAATATTTCACCACAAAGTGAAACAAGGGAAAAACAGAATGCTTCTAAAATGTCTTTCCACATTCATGATCAACTTATGTAAAGTGAAAATATGAGCAGCTTTACTACTAAAATCAATAAAATACAATAAAGAATAACACGTCCCTGAAATTACAGAAGAAAAGCATATCTAACAGGTATATTTAACAAAACAAAATTCATATTTAACAAAGTTTGGAATTCTAAAATCAGTTCATAAAAACTAGCACACAGTAGGTTAGAAAGATCCAATTGAATCTGATTCTCCACGGTACCTTCAGTGTGCACTTTAGGTGGTTTGAAGTTCAGAATCATAATGACTTAGTGGATATTAACCATAGGGCCTTTTTCTTTTACAACTATAAGAATTCACCTGTGGTCTAAAAATATACACATCAATGCATACATGAATCACCAATTGTGAAGTAGTTGCTATGTCTGAAATAGAAACAAACAAAAGGGGGGGCATTTTTTCCCCATCAGCATGCATTGTAGTACTGGATGCTCATATATTTTAAAAAAACTTTTTGCCATATTGTACAGGGTACTAATTTAGACCCTGGGCACAGACTAGTGAACAAAACACCTCTTCACTGAGATCATGAGTCTCCACACTGGTATAGAAAGTGAACACTAGAAATCTGAGGACACATATGAAATGTGATAGATGAAGGAGAACGTTTGGGTACTGTGCAGGAAGGCAATCTGAATTGATTTATATTTAGATTAGGTTACATGGGAAGACCTCTTAAGTAATGACATTAGCTGATATATGAAGATGGCTGACGTTTTTAATGATGAGAAACACGGGAACTTCTAAAGATGAATTAAGAGAAATTCAAATAGCCAAGGGGAGGCATAAGACTTATTTTGTGTAAAGAATAGTTACTAGAATCGCCATATAACTGCTGGAGTGTGGAGCATGTCAGAGATTACCGACAGCCTGGGTGTTTAAGTGAAAATAAATTTTAATCCTTTTAGTAGAATGAGATGAAACATTTGTTGTAAAGAAGAAATCACATCTAATAGATGTAACTACTTGTCAGTATCTGACTGTTAAAGAAAAATGTGCTTTTACAAGAGAATTTAGGGGTTTTTTTTTTGTTTCTAAAAGAAAATTGTAAAATGTCCAGTGTCATCTAGACTTACACCTGGAGTCTAGTTCTACCTGGAGTCCACTCTGTTACATTAGAAATATTTTACACATATCTGTAATATTATAAATATTAAAACAGTGGGCAAATCACAATATAAAATAGCATTAAATATACTATACTTTGCATTTAAGTTAGAACTATTTATCATACAACTTACTTATCTATTAGACTACTTATATAGTCTTCCATTTATATACAACTCTTTTGATTAATTAGAAATATAAATGCTGGTTTCAAAGCATTACAAGACAAAAGCCTTCCAAAAATGCCATTGAGTTTGCTTTGTGTTGGTCATCTACTGCTGGGCATAAAGCCTGGTCTTCAGAGTGATTTATATACTCATCGAGACTATGTTGGGGGAAATAAACAACTAAGTTTTCATTTGTGAGTGCTTATTGATTGGAGATATTTTCTGGTTTGGGAATGTGGACTTGTGTCTACTTCCCCTCTCAGCTCTGGTACTCCATCAGGCCCAGACCTATACCGGCTCTATGCATACTGCCATAGTCTCTGTGAACTCATATGCACATCTGTCCTGCTGTGTTTAAATGGCTTTGTTTCCTTTGTATTCAATATCCTCTCTTATTCTTACAATCTTGCAATCTCATCTGTGGTGTTCCCTGAGCTGTGAGAGGGAGGATTTGACGGAGATATCCCATTTAGGACTGAATGTTCCAAAGTCTTTCATTCTCTGAACCTTGACTATGGTTCTTTATTTACTTATTCCCTTCCACTGCAGGAGGGAGCTTGCCCAATGGTAGCTGATCAAAACCTCATCTATGTGTTCAACAGAATGTCATTAGGAGTCATTTGATTGTTCCCTTAGCAGAACACAGTACTTGGTTTCCCCTAGGTCCCTGGCCTATATATAGTGTCAGGTTCTTGTCTAAGGGTGTCTATTTGAGTCTGGTCCATAGGGAAGCAGGGAGAATCCAGGAGAAGTTGGGGGAGCATAAACCATAATCAAATATATTGTGTTAAAAAATTTCTATTAAAAATGTTGTAGAGATACCCATTTGAAATAGCTCCTATGTATTTCTACTTCAGGTTTCTTAAATTTTGTTTAGATGGATATTGGGTCTACCAGTTCAAGTTGTCCTTCATAGAATGCAAGTTCCAACATTGTAAGTATTTAATCTATATATTTCCAGTATTGTTAATGTGACATTATGGTTATTTACCAAATCAATGAAGGAGAACATGACTTTTAAAAAATTCTAGTGATTCAATAATAGATATTTACAAATCAAACCTAATTAAAGTCCATACAGTAACTTCAATGCAGCTTCAGTTTAAGAATAATGTGAAGGAGCTGTGTGGCTTTGATTCCAGGGATGAATTTTTAGTTGCCCTGAGTATAGTTAAGAAAGTGGAATTTGAGGAATTTCTTCAGGACATTTACATATATTTAACAAGATTGTACAGAGACAGTGATATTTCATGTTGTTTTGTTAACACACTCAAGACTATTTAAACATGTTTTTTTTTGTCTCAATTCCACCTTTGTCAATTTGTTAGGTTACTGCTTATGTGACTTATAATTATTATAGTGATTCTTCTAATTTTACCTCTTTCATGCTACCTGATGACTTGCTTAATAAACACAATGTAGCCTGTCCAATGAACTCTTTCTCTTGACTGATATTATACTTAGGATCCTGATTGAATCTTACATCACTGGGCGTCTTGTTATAAGTTGTAATGGCACACTACAGAATCAATATAGAGAGAGCTCACTCCTGGGTAAATCATCTTATAGGTCTATATTCCTCAGAAATTTATTTAATCCTTTTGGTTTCAGTTCATCAAAGGAAATTGAATTGAAATAAATACTTCACATACATTTGTGAGAATAACCTGGGGAGTTCATGCTAAGTAGAATTTCTGACATAAAATGAATACTACATACAAAATTATAGATTAATGATTTAAATCATTATGACCACATCCATGGTTTTCTTAACTGGTAAAACTGACAGTTCTGTGACATTTAAATATAATATGTCTCAGTTTCATGCCAATTATTAAACTTATAACTTCATGTTTGTTGGGGAAGTTTTTTATTTAATTTAAATCTTAGACTCTTCCAATGCTATAATCTTGTTGGCAGTACTATTTCTTATATTTACTTTTAGTTATTTTATGTATATCTATGTTTCTCTTTCAAGTGTGTCTGTGCACCTCAGTGTGTGTTTGGCACCCAAGAAGGCCAGCAGATGACACTAGATCACTTTGAACTGGGTTTACAGATGGTTTTGAGCCCCGACATGGATGTTGGGACTCAAAATTGGGTGCTCTGGAAAGCAACCAGGGCTCTTAACGAGTGAGGCTGTTTGCCAGTACTTATTGGCAGTAAAGTTTCTTTTCTTTTCTTTTTTACATACCTTACAGCTGGTACAATACTTAGCACATAGAAAACACCCAGTCTGTGAATATTCAGTTAGTGAGTAGATGGATGCACATTTTTAGTAGCATCCTAAAATTGTACCTTCTTCCCTATTCTCTCTTATAAATGATCAAGTGATGTTATGCAAAATATCTTTTTTTTGTTTGTTTTGCATACTTGGCTTTATGGCATTTTAAGGTTTTGATTTTTTTTAATTAGTGGAGGAACACTTTTAATGTTTTGGAATGACTAAATTATAATTATGTACAAACAATTCACACTCTAGAATCTAGGTTCAAGTGGAGTTGTGTTAAGTGTATCAACAAAAGTAATACAGCTTTTTCTTTTGTTTTATTTTCTCATTAAAACAAGTTTTCCAACTGACTCTTAGGAATTAAAGAAGTCAACACAAGATATTCACATGAGCAATAAATCACAGGCAGAATCCTAGACAGAAACTTCAGTTTTAGAATTGAAAACAGGGGAATTTATATTGCCTTTCTTAGTTTTGCTTGTTGATAAATTAAATTCTTTAGGTGAAGTAATAACTTGAATCAATTCCTAACAGACTAAAAAAATAATTCTGCTTCTCAGCAAATGGAAATTCTCACAGGCATGTTCTAGTTTGAAAATCTAAAAATAATTCAAATAATGTATCTTATCATAGTCAGGTGTTAATTGCTTATACTAATTGAACAACAGTAAATTCACATTTCCCTTGAGCTGAAGAAATGAATACTTTATAATTAAACTTAACTGCCCTTATAATCTTAAATAGAGTTGAACTCAAAGAAGTTTCAAGGTTTCCTTGTGATAGTTTTAAATGAGTCTCTGTTTTTAAAAGCCCTTAAAGGAGGGTCAGTGAAAGTCTCAGTTGGATAAATTCTCAGTCACAAGCCTGGGGACTTAAATTTGATCCTTAGAACCCCACATAAAGACTACAGCAAAGAATTATCTCATAAAAAGATGTCATCTGACCTTAAGCATCATAGCTGGTGTGTACTCATATATACATACCATATACACATACACAGTCATGAGAAAATAACACAAAACCCATTTTTCAAAGTCCTCAAAGGAATGCATATACTTTCAACCATGTATGTGAATTTATGTTCAATTTGCGTACCATATTTTATGCAGAGTCCTAAACTTTTATAAAGGGAAACAAAGAAAATATTTGTCATCCAAAATTGTCTACAGCTGTCTCTAATTTTTTAGTATAAGTAACAGATATCATTTAGTCATCCAGCAAAATAACTCATCTATAAAGCAGTTAGGCAACTCTTAATGTGAGGGCAGAAATAGAATGCTATCAAGCCTACAGTCTCATTAACTCTCTGCTGCATAATTATCTACAAAGAACATTTGTCATTAGGAGAACTGTAATTGGTAAACTTAAAATACTACCAATGTTTTCTTTAAATTAAAATTTCGAAATGTTTATGGTTTTATCTGACTTTTCCAAACTCCCAAGAGACATGCAGTTACCAATTATTTAACTTATCCCTGTGTGAAATAAATGGGGTTGACTGTTCATTTTATATGGATAATATAACATTGTTAACATTAATGTAAAAACACAAGTCAAACACTAACATGTACAAATATAATCTATACAATTATTTTACTTGGTATATGATCTTCCTTATACATGTAACTGAGAATATTGACCTGATATAGGTTGAGAATAGAATGGTGACTCTTAGAGGTTAGACAAAACACAGAGACAAAAGGAGATCAATGGCTGCCATACAGTTGCTGTTACACGGAGGCTGTGCTGTGTGTGGGTTCAGATAGGGATAACAGACTATACATTTAGAAATGCTATGAGAAGAATTTTGAAAAGTTTTCACTTTAAGAAAATAGAAACTATTTGAGAATACAAATGCTGGAATTTATTTGAACATTCAAAGACACTAAGAACAGAAGGGCCTCTCTTTCACATATTCACCAAAGTGGTCATATCCATGGGTAAGAACAAATGTTGCCCACATTATAGAAATATATAGTCTTGCAATGCTGGGTGCTCAAAAGTATGCTAGTTATCTGAAAGAGATAATCGGTACTTATGATCTGTTTGGTTGACATTTTCATGAACCTTTCTTCCTTCTTAGTAGGCTGGCCTTCACAATGATACCACAGTTCTTGCCATCTGCTGAAAAAAGATGCTCTTGTATATAGCAGGGCATCAACTTCAACACTTTCTAATTTTCACCTAGTTTACAACTAGTTCACCCTCTTTTACTTAATAATTTTAGAGACCAGCATATTTTCCTCATCACTAATAATCACATTTTTAAGACAAAGTTGCTCCTTTGTCTATTGGTAGTTGATGGCTGAAGAAAGAGCATAGTAGTGAGCATAGACAGCATTTTAAAATCAATGCTAATTAGTCCTACTAGGTAAATCATGACTGTAATCTCTAAGCAAATAATTAATGCTGACGAACAGTCACATGTTGGTCCTTTGTTAACTTATTAAACATGTTTCTTTACCACTCTCCCATGAAACATTCATCTCAATATTTCCTCTTGTAAGGAGTAACTAATAATCATTCTTAGCAATTGGCTGAAGGAACATTTGGGAGAGAATTTTTGCATTCCCATCGCAAACCAACATGTTACCACATCAGCTAATTCCCATTTTATTCCCATGTATTTTTTGATGCTGATTCCTCTTTAAAGTAAATGAATGTTCCTCTGCCCCCTCATGCACATTAATCTATCTTTTTATGATGACTGGTTCTTGAAATTCTGTCTCCTTTCTTGCTTTGGTTTTGTTGTGTACTACATCAGTTCTATCACTATAGAAATCAGGTGCAATTACTTTTATGTTTATTGTGATATCTACAATACATGTAAAAAATGTTGGGTATGTGTAATTTAAATAGTAACAGATGTTTATTTACCCTTTAGGTCACATGAAAAAATTTCAGTGATACCTTTGAAGTTAAGATCCTCAGAAATGATCATGACCCTGAAGTTTGGTTAATATTGCCTTTCTTATTTATTTGTCACATTCATAGCTGTTTCTAAACAACACAATGATTGGTTTTATATGTCTATGCTAGTTAGTTTTTGTCACCTTGACACAAGCTAGGGTCATCTGGGAAGGGGGAACCTCAACTGAGAAAATACCTTCAGCAGACTGGCTTATAGTCCAGTCTGTGAAAGCATTTTCTTGATTATTGATTGATGTGTGAGGGCCCAGCCTACTGTGGACTGTGCCATAATTCAGCAGGTGCACTTAGGTTGTATAAAAAAGCAATCTGACAAATCTATAAAGAGCAAGCAAATAAGTAGCATCCCTCCATGGTGTGCTTCAGTTCCTGCATTCAGATTCCTGCCTTGAGTTTCTGTCCTAACTTCCCCAAATGATGAACTGTGATGTGAAATTATAAGCCAGATAAAGTCTTTCCTCTCCACCACCACAAAAAAAAAAGAAGGAAAATGAAATCAGATACAATACCACTTTTTTCTCGCAAGTAAAAATTCTTTTTTTCAGGCATCTCTAAAGTGAGTCATGAATGTCTCCATTCTACATCAGAACAATTTTAAAATATTGTTCATCTACTATTTCTACTCATGGTATTTACAGCATCTCTCAAACTCAATTCATGAAACAATACCATCATCACTGATTTAGCATTCACATTCTCCATCCCAGCACACATTGTATTGATTCTGACAGCATCATTGAAGACTATCCCTTACCTTTCTTTGAAGTGGACCTTTCATGCTGCCTTTACAATAAACTGTTGAAAGCAAGTATCCTACTGAATTATGAGTGGGGAGGGGTGGAGAGAGATCCAATATTTAATAATCTGCTAATCCCTACAAGACAATTATCCCACTAATTCTCTGACCTCATTTCTCATTTTACTTTACATGTGGTTTAGCCTGCCTTATTACCCTGGCATCTTTGATTTTTTTTCTGGAACACACCTATAATTTGGTTACAATTTCAGTCTTTTCATTTATTCTTCATCTCATGTGGAAAACTTCTCAAGCAGAATCTACACAGCCTCCTGTAGCCATAAGTTTCTCTGGTCCTGCCTGGCCCTGCAATCCTGCAGCTGCTTATAAAATAATCACTCAGAGACTTAATATCAATTGCAAATTATATGGTCTACGGGTCAGGATTCTTCTAGCTAACTCTTATAACTTAACTTAACCCATTTCTATTAATCTATCTGTTGCCATGTGGCCATGGTATTACCTGTCTGTTGACATCTTGTTGGTCCTTCAGTGGCAGGTTAGCTTCTCTTCCACTCTTCTTTCTTCTTCCCTCTTTTCAGTTTGAAAGTACTGCCTAATCTTATTCTGCCTGCCATTGGCCAAACAGCTTTATTTATCAATCAATCAGAGTAACACACACTGACACTGTACAGAAAGACATCCCACAGCAGCCTCCACTATTATTGTATCTCATTTCATTCATACATGCCTTCATTGATGAGCCTACAAGAAACTGGTTTCCTAGCAGGTCACTGTAAACAAATATTTATATATTTCTTCCTTAGAATTGAAATATCAACTCCTCTTTTAACATTTTTACTTCTCATATTTGCTTCTAATATATTTTTCTTTACCAGAGCTAATATTCTATGACACCAATAAATTTTATTAGATGTCTATGTCATACCAAGGCTATGCTTTGGGTTAAAAGGCATGAAGATTTTTTTTTTTGGTGTGAATCGTCTCCAGCTGTTTTACAGTATAGTTAATAGATATTTTAAGCATTAATACCCTTAGACAATCCAAAATAATTGAACTAAAACTTTAATATATTAAAAGGCCATTGAAATAAATCAACCACAATACTAAGGGAAACTAAAATGATACATGGAAGGTCAAAAAATACCATAAAGGCACGTATTAGATATTAATGTACCACAGTGAGAATGATGGGTGAAAACACACAAGAACACAAAGCAGCTCATGCATGTGTACTAGAATATGGGGCTCTGACCAGAAGCTCTAAAGACAGAATGAAATGTACATGAGTACTGCACTTGGTGCATGAGTGCCATAGGTTAGTGCTGTGGAATAATCCTCCTGCACACTGTGAATATGTATTAGTCTCACTGGTTAATAAAGAAGCTGATTGGCCTATAGCAAGGCAGAATAAAGTTACATAGGACAATCAAACATATATTGGGATGAAAGGTCTACATGATAAGAACTTTAATTCTCTGAAGGGAGAAATCAAAGAAGATATAAGAAAATGGAAAGATCCCCCATGCTCATGGATAGATAGAATTAACAAAGTAGAAATGGCAATCTTACTCAAAGCAATCTACAGATTCAGTGCAATCCCCATCAAAATCCCAACACAATTCTTCACAGACCTGGAAAGAACAATACTCAACTTCATGTGGAAAAACAAAAAACCCAGGATAGCTAAAGGAATCCTGTACAATAAAGCAACCTCTAGAAGCATCATGATCCCTGACTTCAAACTCTACCATAGAGCTTAGTAATGAAAACAGCTTGGTACTGGCATAAAAACCAACATGTGGACTGATAAAATCAAACTGAAAACCCTGACATTAATCCTCACACCTATGAACATATGATCTTTGGTATAGAAGCCAAAACTATACCATGGAAAAAGTAAAGCATCTTCAACAAATGGTGCTGGCATAACTGGATGTCAACATGCAGAAGATTGCAAATAGATCCATATCTGTCACCATTCACAAAACTCAAGTCCAAGTGGATCAAAGACCTCAACAAAGTAGGAAGTAGTCTTGAACGCATTGGCACAGGAGATCATTTCCTAAATATAACACCAGTAGCACAGCAACTAAGAGCAACAATTAATAAATAGGACCTTCTGAAACTGAGAAGCTTTTGTAGAGCAAAGGACACAGTCAATAAACAAGGGATGGAGTGGGAGAGAAGGAGAGGAGATACCATGATAGATGACATCTTGGGAGTGGTAAGAGGCAGGGTGGCTTGGAGACTCTCAGAAATCCACAGGGATGACCCCACCTTGGACTGCTGGCAGTGATCGAGGGGGTGCGTGGACTGGTCTACTCTGGTGACTGGTCTAGTGAACACCCTAACTGTCACACAGCCTTTATAAAGAGGAGGGATTCTGCAGGCAGGGGATGTTGAGATCATGATGGGAAGACATACAGAGATGACCGGCCACACTTGTGGCGACCCATTGACTATGGACTAGTGGCTGTGGAGCCCCCATGGGACTGGATTAGGCCCTTTGGATATGGGAGACAGTTGTTTAGCTTGAATTGTTTGGCGGAACACCTGGGCGAGTGGATCAGGATGCATCCCTGGTGCATGGGCAGGCTTTTGTGAGCCTGGTGCCTGCAGTGTGGCACCTTTTGCAGCCTTGGTGCGGCAGAGAGGGTCTTCGATTTGCCTGGGCTTGGTGTGCCTGGCTCTGCCTACTCCCCATGGGAGACCTTGATTTGGAGGATGTGGGGATGGGGGGTTGCTTGGGAGGGAGGGCTAAGGGGTGGGAGGAGGGAGGAGGTGGGATCTGTGGGTGGTATGTAGGTTGAGTAAAAATTTCTTAATAAAATAAATGAAAAAAATTCCCCAATTCCCAACACTGAGAAGAAGTGAACGCAAAGTACCCCCTTAACCAAGAAGTTACTTGCAACTGATACCTGCTGGGTCTCCAATGGAGTGTCACTGGGTATGTCAACCATACTCCAGGACAGGTCCCATGCCCAGAAGTAGTTGGCCAACACAAAAGGAACTTCATGTTTTTTGTTTTTGTTTTCTTTGTGTGGGGTGGTGTTTTGTTTCATTTGGCTTTGTTTTTTGTCTAATTGTTTATTTGTTAAGATCAAGCTAATAACTGTTTTCCCTAAAAAAAATTACATTAGTATGGATTTTGATTTATTGATAGAAATTTAATTTTATAATAGTGCATGTATATTTCTACTCATGTCTAAGGTATTGCATTTATTCAGCTCATTTAAAAAAATAATGTATAATTTAAAAATACAGATTAATAGTCATCTATAATAGTCAAAATTATGGTCATGTTAGATATGTCATCGAGATCATAAACAGATATATTTCGATAGATAGATGGTCTTTAAGAACACCTCAAAGACCTACAGAATATGATATTTAATGTTTAATAACCTAAGGCTTTTTATTATAGTTAGTCATGTCTGTTACTGGCAGCACCAATCTACCTCAGAGAAAATGATGGGCATCAAAGAAACTACATATGGAGTTTGCTTTCTTTATTGCAAAAGCTAGCCACATGGACAGAGACTGCTCTTGCCTCAGTTGTTGACAGTTACTTTCTAAACTGGACCAGCAGGATGCAAGAAAGGCAACTGCAAAAGTTTGCCAAATCAAGGTAGGACAGTCCTTCAGAATTCCCTGCCTTACAGGAAAGTTTGTCAGATATGCTAGTCCTGTAGGCCAGAGTTGGATGATGGAGTTAAAGACTAGATAAGTTATAGGTTTTCTTAGTTATGATAAAAAGATAAATTAGATGTAAAACTTTAGACTCAGCAAGATAAGAAAGATGATTATTTTCTCTAATTTTGCCAAAAAACAAATGGACTGGATATTGTAAGTGCGATTCTTATTTAATAACTGTTTTTGTTATATGTAGTTTTACTATATTAAGATTAAAACCTTGCTGGGTGGTGGTGGTGCACGTCTTTAACCCCAGCACTTGGGAGGCAAAGCCAGGTGGATCTCTGTGAGTTCAAGGTCAGCCTGGTCTACAGAGCAAGATCCAGAACAGGCACCAAAACAACACAGAGAAAACCTGTCTCAAAAAAAAAAAAAAAAAAGAAAAAAAGAAAAAAAATTAAAACCTTTAAATTAGACAAAGGGGGAAATGCTGTAGAATAATCCTTCTGTACGTTGTGAATATATTGCTTTTATTGGTTAATAAATAAGCTAATTCATTTATAGCAAGTCAGAATAAAGTTATGCAGAGCAATAAAACTGAGGATATTGGGATGAAGAGGGGCAGACTGAGAGAGTCACTTGCAGACACAGAGAGAGCAAAGTGGGTACACCACACTGAGAAAATTTACCAACCCATGTGGTAAAGCATAGATAAAAAACGTGGCTTAATTTAAATGTAAGAGTTAGCTAGTAACAAGCTTGAGCCATCAACCAAGCATTTATAATTTATATTGAGTCAATGGATCATTCATTTGGGAAGAGGCCACAACACAGGAAAACTCCACCTACAGATTATCAGTTTCTATAGCATTATATGTGTAAACAAGCACTGAATGAATAACTAATGAATAAAATAACTAAAGGTTAATAGAAATGCTGTTAGAAAGGAAACTATACACATGCAAAAAAAAAACAAAGCTAAAGTGTTTACTGTGCTAGAATTAGAGTTTGGTAATGAATTATATTTAGCTTAATAGGGACGCAGAGATGAACAAACACTAGAACAGTTGTGTATGTATGTATGTATGTATGTATACAGTACTTATTATATGTGTATACTTTCTTACCACTGAGAAAGCTAGAAGGAAAAGGACCCCAACAACAATGATACTAGTACTCAGACCTTGCTTTCTTAATTATTTTCTTCAGTAAAATGACTTTTAGATCTTTGGGATAAAATAATAAATTCTGGGTTATGAGAAGGGAAATTACAAAATGCTCTTTGAGACTGTTACAGCCACAGAAAGTAAGGTGATGTTCAAGCTGACGACTGTGTAGAGTTGGAGAAGGGACAGTGGGCACAACATAGAAAACTCCCTAGGCTGAGAGCCAATAGACATTTAAGAACAAGGCATACAATTAGACTGCAGCCCAATGTACAACCTAAAAATAAGTGTGCCTGTATTGATGTGTTGAATAAAGAAAAGAAACTGTGAAAAGAAAAAAGAGAGAAATGTCCTATATCGTATAAAGTCAGATAATGTACTTCAATTGACTCCTAGAAAGGAACACTTAATCTAACCTCCATAGGAGTGTGAATGAAGTGATAAAATTCTTGACTTACAAACACAGAAGGAGAAAAAAGCACTTTAAAATAAGAACTCATGACTTTAGCCAAGAAATGGGAGTTGAGCATCTTCAGCAATGCTCTGTAGATTTTGTGTAGCCCCTAATGTATTATGATGAGGACATAAACTCTGTTTTCCCCTCTAAAAAAACCTGATAATCACAGTATTATCCTGATATAGAATATAACAGTAAATAATAACTAAAAAAATCCATAAAATACATTATCATTTTTCTTTAACATTGAGGTGGTTGTGAAAAATAGGGACAGAATGAGATGCCATTATTTGCTGGGAAAAGTCAAGGACTAGAGGAACTAAATGTGAAATGGAGAGTTGCATTGGAATATGAAACAGCAGGTGTCATCCCTGGAAAAATTGTTAAATATACACAAAATTTATGACTCACATAATTTTAATACACTTACAAAGGTTTTGTAATTTGACATCTGTCACATGATGTCAATAATGGAAAAAGACAAATTGAAAGGTATATAATAATTTGATACGCTAACTTTGTAACTTTAAAATATGTGAAATGGTCCAAAATACAAAAATATTTAAATTATTATAATGTGGTTGCAAAATAAAATAATGCAAATCAATGATTAAGTTTGGAATTTAGGGAGAATAAGCAAATTAAATCAAAATAATTAGAATTCAATTACTAAACAGTCCAATTGATGATTTAGAAAATAGGAAAAGTAAATTATATTAATACAATCACAACCTGTAACTTTCAAAAAGGTCAGTAATATTTAAAATCATCTTTTTAGATTTTGTAGTATACAGTGGATCTTTGTAAAGAAATTCATTAACAGATGTGGATGACTGATTTTGATAATGGCATTAAACAATTTCAAAGGGAGAAAAGATACCATTCTATAAATAAGTTAATAGGACAGCTGCACTTCCATATGAAAATGAATGATTATAAACTGAATGTGATGGTTATTCTCGGTTGTCAACCTGACTACATCTGGAATTAACTAAAACAAAATCATCTATGCACATCTGTGAGGAATTTTTTTTAATTTTTCTAAATTGAATCATGTGAAGTGGGAAAGACTGCTTTTAATACATATCTTTTGAAATGTGAAGATCTACTTTCAACCTGGGCCACATTTACCAGTGGCCACCTATATAAGCATGTGGAAGAAGGAAGCTTTCATCATTTTTCCTTCTTGTGCTGACTCTTGCTGGCAAGTCTATTCCTTCAATGGCACTAGAGCACCTTTCTTTGAATTTCTGTCATATACTGAAGATCCACTGAGACATCCAACTTCCTTGACTGAACAACTACTGTAACTTGGACCTACTTTGAAAACAGCCATTGTTGGAGTAGCTGGAGCACAGCCTGTAAGACAGTCTAATAAATTCCAAGTATATATTAATTCTCTCTATATATATTCATTCTATAAGTTCTGTGCCTCTAGAGAACCCTGACTCATACACCAAAGTCAAGTAAAATTATGGAAAATTTTTAGTTAATTTAAAATGGATCATCGATGCCTTCTGTGGCCATTGCTGGATCGTAGTCAGCAAAATGAAGTTTCAATCCCTTCATGACTTTTCACCAAAGTAAAAACCACAAATGGCCTTTCAATGCACCTTCTCAGATTTGGAGGAAGACCATGTCCTCTCCTCTTTCCAAAGAGCTGAGAGAGAAGTACAGTGTTCCATCTATGCCCATTTGAAAGGATGATGAAAGTCAGGTTGGGGGAGGACACTACAAAGGCCAGCAGATTGACAAAGTGGTCCAAGTGTACGGGAAGAAATGTGTCATCTAAACTGAAAATTGCAGCAACTGTCTATGTGGGCAACCAGCCCAGCAAGGTGGTTATCACCAGGCTAAATCTTGACAAATACCACACACAAAAAAAGTCCTGGAAAGGACAGCCAAGTCTCAACAAGTAGGAAAGAAGAGGGGCAAATACAAGAAACACAGAGCCTAATACAGAGGTGAAAGCTGTAGAGATCAGAGAAATAGTGATAGCCACCAGCTAAACTTAGCTCACCACGCCGCCATAGCTTCCCAAGAGAGCCAGCTTATTCCTGTCTAACCTGAGCCTTCATTGCCTTGCCATTCTGCCTTCTCATTGGCTCTTAGCCCAGCCACCTCACTTCCTTGTCACTGCCTGTCCATACAGACCTCCAGGTCTCTATGGTTGGTACTGAGATTGATGGTGTGGGTCACCTTGCTTGGCTGTGTCCTTGAATCCACAGAGAATCTGTTTGCCAGGTGATTGGATTAAGGGTATGTGCTATCACTGCCTGGTTTTTGTTTATGGCTTGCTGTCTATGTTCTCTGATCTCCAGGTAAACTTTATTT
The DNA here is from genome assembly GCF_049852395.1 of Peromyscus maniculatus bairdii. Taxonomy (NCBI): domain Eukaryota; kingdom Metazoa; phylum Chordata; class Mammalia; order Rodentia; family Cricetidae; genus Peromyscus; species Peromyscus maniculatus. The sequence continues at coordinate 43,975,172 of NC_134867.1, read as the reverse complement.
ATTAACACACAAATAAAATATCACCACATTTCAGCACAAATAAACTATCACCACATTTCCAAGAAGCAGAAAGGTGTATAAGGCATGAGGACCAGGAACTAGAGCCCTTTTTAAGCTTTTAGATTTTAGCAGCAGTTCAGCTGAGATCCATTTGGGTGAGGATTCAGAGGCTTCCAGTCCGAGGATTCATGGAAACAGGATCTGTTGAGAAGTTGCCAAGTGAGGTTGGATGTGGCATGTTCTGTCTCTCTGATCTTTTAGCATTCACCCCAATATCTGGCTCTGGGTTTGTTTTTATCAATATAACCTTTTAAGATTCGCATTATACTAGACAAAATGTAAGAGGTAAGTATTAGAGAAATGAGGAGTTAGTCCTTTGTGTTAAATCACTTGCTCAGCAAGCCTGACCTCTTGAGTTTGTATCCTAGAAATGGATGTTAAAAAGACAGATGCAGTGGCTCTTATCTTAATCTCAGCACTTGTAGGTGATATTGGAGGTGAGACTGGGAATCTCCTAAAAGCTTGGTGGACCAGCTATCCTGGAATATGCAGTAAGGTAGAAGAAACAAGAAGAAAAATTCTAACTCAAAAGAGGAGGAAGTTGACATATATAATATAATACATATATATTAGAGAAGCTGCATTACTCACTGTTTATCACACAAACAAAAATTTCTGTGAGGTCTAAGAACTATACTAATTTAAAATTATATATATATATATATATATATATATACACACACACACATACATACATACATATGAATTTAGAGGCAGTTTGATACTCATAGAGTAAAACTCACAACGTGTCAGATGTAGAGAATTGATTACAAGTTAAGTGCTTAACAACAAATAAATCAACTATATCACTCTCCTCATCAATACTCAGTGATTATCCTGGAAGAGGAGGAGAAGATTCTACAAACCAAAGGTAGGGAAGAATCAGAGTCAAACAGTGTCTTCTGGACACGAAAGGATCATCACACTCATGAAATCGCAGGTGTGGTTACCTGCAGGAAACTAACATAAGATCAAGAGAGTCAACTTTCTTACACAGAAGAGAGTGGAACTCATCAATCACCAAATTTATCTGAGGAGATACTGAAAGTTAATAGCTTCTGCTAGATAAAAAGCTCACTTTCTTTAAGAATGTAGTGCCTGGTAGATCATCCATGTTCGAGTGAATGGCACCACAGCCTTGAAAAATGATCAGTACAAATTAAAATTGATGAGTTACTAAAAAAATAACAAAATAGACATGAAGTTGAAAAGTTGTGAGGGACAAAGTGTATATTTTGTTTGAGATAGGGAAGGGAGTCAATGGTGATTAAGCTTAAAATATATTGTAATTCTGAAATAATAAATAAATATATTGTTATTTAAAAACACTTTAAACATTTAGAAGAAAAATCACTACTGAAAAGTGATTGACAGTCTGATAATATTAAACACATATAATCAGAAGCTAGTTAACAATAGGATATATTTTGAGAAATGCATTCTCCGTGTTCTGTCAAGGTGGGAAAATCCAAGTACCCTTACTCAAGCCTAGATGTTACAGTTCACTATATATTTCAGCCATATTATGGCTCCAGGTACTCCTTCTTTGCAATGCTCTGCAGTAAGTTGTACTGAACACTATGTAGTTCATCATAATTTATGATGAGTATTTTCATTTCTTAGCACAGAAAAGGCATAGAAAAAATACAATAGAAAAGATATAAAATGGTGTAGCTGTCTGGGGCATGTAAGAATATAACTTACAGCACTGTAAATCACTAAGTGAGGTGTGAGTGATGGAATAGGCCTGAGAATTCTACATGCTATTGTAGAATTAAAAAATAGAAAACATTTTAATAATGCTGAATTTTAAAAATCCTTCAATAATACAGGCATTCTTATGCACCTATACATATTTTACTTCTACACATTTTATGTGATCAAATTATTAGTTTTTTTTAACTTTTTGACTCAAATATTTAATGTACAGACCCACTGCACAGTGGTCAAAGTATTTTTTCTCTGTGTTCTTATTCTATGACTTTCTTTCATTGAAGTTTATTTTCTATATTAATGTCTTTAAAAAAGACTAAGCAAGAACATAGCATCTTGATTGCCAATATCTCCATCATTGACATCTACAATCTCTCTCTGCAATTCTTCAGAAACATTGACACAGGGAGCTCTCATCTCCAAAAATGCCTTCCCTAGATTCCTCTGAAGGACTTGCCTGAGGAAGTTCTTTCAAGAACTGTCTCTATAAGACTATATCTTGCTTATTATCCCTTTCCTTTATATGCAGAAGGGACATCATGGACTTTTCTCTCCATTAAAGGCAACTGCATTACTAATGACTTAAACAAGCTTGTTGACATTTGCCATAATCTCTGGTAATGTCTTGACTGTGAATTTCTTGTAGGTCCAGCCCCTACTCTCCTTGTCTAGATTACTTTTATTATGGCCTTCTTAAGATTATATTATTTCTGTTCTTGTCCTGTCAAAATTTTATGGAACAGTTGTGGATATTTGCAGTGCATTTTGTGGTCTATGATTATAGTTGCCACATCACTCAACATTTCAAACACTCAATTTATATATATATATATATATATATATGTATATATATATATATATATAACAATTCACATAAAAGTGAAAAGAAATACAATTTAAAATACAATACATACAAGGAACACTCCATTTATTCATCAGTAGGACAATAAACAAAGAGTATACCAATATAGTGGATTAGAATTCAATAACCAGAATAAATAAACTACTAGTACTGATAAAACTTTGATCATTTTCAAAAATATTATGCTGACTTGAAGGAGGTAGAAAACTACACATAGCATATTCCTTTTTTGACCTTTATCTTTCCATAGTTTCCTCTAACCTTTTCGACATGTTTTTTTAAGTATTAAATGGAAAAAAAAGAGAGAGAAATAATCAATTCATGGTTTTAAATTATATGCCATCCTGAGCAGCATGATGAAATCTCATGCCATCTCTGTCCTTTATCAAATATGTTCACATGGCTGTGTAAGTCATCAGACTGACAATTATGTGATTTAATACCCATAAATCCTACAGTAGTGGTGCAGGCAGTCCAAACATGGGCAAAGGAAAGTATAAAGGATTTTCCTTAAATAAAAAATTGAAGTTCACACACACACACACACACACACACACACACACATATATATATATATATATATATATATATATATACATATATGGATATAAATAATAATACATTATTTACTTAAAGAAATAACCAATATTTGTATAACTTTTAACATAGAATATTGTTGTAAATATTTTGCTTTCTATCATTTACTGTGGTTAAGATCTTATTGTGCCTAATGTAAAAGATACATTTCCTCATAGATATGTAACATCTAAGAAAGGGATGATGCACAGAGCTTAATATTATCCATGGTTTCAGGGACACGTTGGGAGGCTTCAAGTGTTAACAAAAAAGAGTGGATTTTTTTGTCGTATTATTAATTCTATGGAATGTGAAATTAAATTATATGAAAGTGTAAAGATAACTAATTTAATTTTAGCATTAAAAGCAGATTAGTATTTGCTAGGTGTCAGCAAATGAGTTTTTACTGAGGGCTTTTGAAAAGAATACTTACATTTTATGGAGATAATCTAGTTAGTCTATTATTATATTAGACAGTTTAATAGAAGTAATTGAATATTACATTTTCATGTTCAATTAAAATTTATCTGTGTTAGCCTGTATTCTTAAAAGATCATTATCTTACATTGTACAACATAGGAAAAGATCTTACATCAGCTTTGTTTTGGAAGAACACTGACTTTCAGAGTTTCAGGGAATAAAGAAAAGTTCCCATTTGTGGCCTCACAGAGCTAAGCAAAGACAGAATGGGGGGTTCAAAGGCATTATCCTTAAGCTAATCACATTCAAGTCGTCATGAGAACCTCAAGACAGGTCAATAAGAAAATATCCTCTCTTCCTGAATGTCATGGCATATTTCATGGCCATTTCGGAGTGCTCAAAAAACATTGGATACAATGTAAATTGATTTGTATTTAAGCTCAATTGCATTAGCAAAATAATTGTTGATAGTAGTAAACTCTTCCCACAAACTGAACAGGAAGACACCACCACTACCTCCAGCTTCACTGCCAATGTAGTCAACATAATATGTATTTTTCAAAAATACCATTTTAATGAGCAGTAGTAACTTACCACAACATCATTTCACTGGGATTGTAGTTCACATAAATTGGTTGATTTATTTAGCCAGTTCATGGGCTTTCCTCCCTTCCTCTTTGGCATGTCTATTGATGTCATACCAGAAGGTGCCATGCAAGCTTCCAGAGGGAAGCAACCAAAAGTCCTACCCATCTAGGACTCCTATTAACCTCAACATTAACTTGCATGGAACAATAACCCTAAGTGCAGGAGTAGCTAGCATGTATTCCTTGGTTGTAACCAAGAGCTGTCTATTTGCACTTAAAACATGCTCAACTAGACTAAAACCACACTTGGTACTGGAAACCCAGACAACTACTCAGTGCTGGTGAAGTCATGGATCTAGGAGGAGAGCCCACAACCACCACTTTACTAAACCAGAGTGACCTCTCACAGAAGTTCTAACAGTGTCCCTATAATCACAGATGAGTATCATTGTGGTGGTAATCTAATTGTATTGAAATATTATTTTGATTTGTACTGAAATATTAATTTGATTGTATGTTAATAAATAAAGTTGTCTGGGGGTCAGAGCTATTAGAGCCATAGCAAGAGTGTGGCGGTGGTGGCACACGCCTTTAATCCCATAGATATCTGTGTGTTCAGGGTCAGAGCTATTAGAGCCATAGCAAGAGTGTGGCGGTGGTGGCACACGCCTTTAATCCCATAGATATCTGTGTGTTCAGGGTCAGAGCTATTAGAGCCATAGCAAGAGTGTGGCGGTGGTGGCACACGCCTTTAATCCCATAGATATCTGTGTGCTCAGGGTCAGAGCTATTAGAGCCATAGCAAGAGTGTGGCGGTGGTGGCATACGCCTTTAATCCCATAAGATCTCTGTGTGTTCAGGGATACAGTCAGCATTGGAGACATATGCCTTTAAGACCTAGGGGGCTGTACATTCAGACAGTGACGAGGCAGTCATGTGTTTGGGTTTACAACCAATGAGAAGGCAGAACAACATACTTTAAAAAAACGAACCGACAGGAGGTAGCTCTCTTTTCGCGAAGCTGGGACAGCAGGAGGAAGGGTGAGATTTTAGCTCTGAGCTCTGACCTCTCGGCTTTCTCTTTTACATTGTTTCTGTGTTTCTTATTTAATAAGACGGTTGGTTACATCTACATCTGGCGCCCAACGTGACAAGAATCCATTAAAAACTGCTTGGCTTGGCGGCAGGTCCGCTTTCCCGCAAGGGCGGCAGGCGGCCCGCGGCAGCGGCGGCGGCGGCGGCGGCGGCAGCGGCGGCACACGGCGGCCGGCGGCGATCGGCTTCTTAGTCCGAGCTGCTGGCGTCCTAGTCCGGGTAGCAACTTCTAGCCCGAGCCTAGGTCTCTGAGCAGCTTGCCTAAAGCCGGTGCTACAAACAACTCAGACCTGCCCTGCCGAACAGGGCCCCGCCTGTAAAGCCAACGCACGTGGTCGGAGCTTAAGGAAGCCAGACCCAAGCCTTGACTCGGCACAAGAGGGAACACGTGGCTGCATTTAAGCTTTAGCCGGCTACGCTTTCTTGTGCGTTCTCTCTTTCCTCTCTCTCTCTCTCTCTCTCTCTCTCTCTCTCTCTCTCTCTCTCTGGATTTACACCTGGGACACTAGGTGGCTGCTTTGAAAATCCCCTCGGATTTCTACTGTTCTACGCAGAATTGGTAAGTCATAATATATCAGATATTTTAAAGGAAACTATCTAAACGAGAATTTTTTTCCACATTAAAAAACAAATGGGTTTTATGTGTACATTGGAAGAAAATTGGTTTTTGTTCGAAATTTTAGGCAGTCTGGCAATGGAACAACTATATAATATTAGTATTGGTGGAATTATGCACTTCATCACTATAATAATCCACATTTTAATATTTAAAAAGATAGTCAATTTAAGTGCCAGGATAACAGCGTTAGAAGAACTTGTTAAACCTGTAAAAATTCAGACAGAAGAAATTAACAGTGAAGTTGTTTCAAGTCGGGATCATAAGGTTGCAGAAAGAAAGCCTGTTTTCACACAGTCACCCTTAATTTACCCTGTAACAGTACAGCAGATGCCTGATCAAATGGCTACACAAAATACTTGGGCTCCAATTGAAATGTTGGATTTAAAAAGGTTTAAGGAGGCAATAGTATCTTATGGCATGCATTCCCCATATGTAAAGCAAATGTTAAACACTTGGTCAACATATAATAGGATAGTACCACAGGACTGGCGGGACCTCGCACAAGGTGTTCTGGAACCCAGCCAGAGACTTCAATTTCTGACTTGGTTTAAGGAGGAGGCTAAAAACATAGAAAAACAATGGAGGGATAAAGGAGTACAAGTTTGCCAGGATCAGCTTATGGGCGAAGGCCAATATGCTTCAGCACAAACACAATGTTTATATGATGTCCAAACCCTAATTTTATGTCGAACGGCAGCCTTGAATGCATGGGACAGAGTTGAGGAACCAGGAAAAAAATCTGAGTCATTTACAAAGGTGAAGCAAGGCCCAAAAGAGTCTTTTACAGATTTTTTACAAAGACTGGCTTCAGCAGTAAAGAGAATGGTCTCGGATTCAGAAGCTAGTAAGGCAATAATTGAATCTTTGGCCTTTGAGAATGCGAATGCAGCATGCAAAAGAATAATCAGGCCATTAAGGGCAAGATCTGCACCTATAGAAGATTGGATTAGAGAAACAATTAATGTTGAAGCTGATGAGCATGATGATACATGGGTAGGAGAAGTAATTTCAAAAGGTTTGAGGAGTGTTAGATGTTTTGGATGTGGAAAGCAAGGACATTTGAAAAGGGACTGTAGACAGGTCATTTCCAGAAACAATGTTTCTTCAAGGAACAATGGCAACAGAATGCCCCTTCCTTCTGGAGTATGCAGAAGGTGTGGTAAGGGAAAACACTGGACCAACGAATGTAGATCAACAAAGGACAGACAGGGTAATCCTTTGCCTCAGTCTTCGGGAAACTCCCAGAGGGGCCTCAGGCAGGCCCCCAGTGCAAATCCAGTTCAAACCTTTCCGGCTGCCATAGAGGAAATGCCTGCTCTGGAGAGCGATTAAATAACCAAATGCCTATTGGAATAAATCATGCTGGTCAGAATGATGAAACAGAGAGAATAGAAAATTCAGGAGAAAACATAAAGAAAATTTTTTGGCAAACTTCTATTAATGAACAAAGACCAAAATTAACAATAAAAATAAATGGTGTTTTGTTGTCTGGTCTGGTAGACACAGGTGCGGACGTTACCATAATTGCACCAGAATTTTGGCATCCAACTTGGCCTCTTCAGGAGGTAAACGTTCAACTGTTAGGAATTGGGACATTATCTCAGGTGAAACAGAGTGCAAGATGGCTCGAATGTATAGGTCCAGAAGGACAGAGAGGAAAATTAAAACCATATGTGGCTAACATAACTATGAACCTGTGGGGTCGAGACTTGTTGCAACAATGGAATACTCAGATTAACATCCCTCCAATCTCAGAAACAAATCATAAACTAGCACATGTTACTGAGAGAAATATTAGAAGATATTGTTCTAATGAGTGGTCACCAGCCATCCATATTATACAAGAACAGGGCACAATAACTGATGATCTTCCAAAGACACCAACAGCTCTACCTTTAAAATGGTTAACAGACAAGCCTGTATGGGTCCAGCAATGGCCTTTAACAACAGAGAAACTCCAGGCTTTAGAAGAGCTGGTAGAAGAACAATTAAATGCTCAGCATATTGAAGAATCAACCAGCCCTTGGAATTCTCCTGTATTTGTTATTAAAAAGAAATCTGGTAAATGGAGAATGGTAACAGACCTTAGGGCAATTAACAAAGTAATTCAGCCAATGGGTTCTCTACAATCTGGGATGCCTTTGCCTACTCTGTTACCAAAAGGATGGCCTCTCATAGTTATTGATTTAAAAGACTGTTTCTTTTCAATACCCTTACAAGAAAAAGACAGAGAAAGATTTGCTTTTACAGTGCCTACTTATAATAATTCTCAACCGGTTAAAAGATTTCAATGGAGGGTCCTCCCACAGGGAATGTTGAATAGCCCAACTCTGTGCCAATATTTTGTACAACAGCCATTGGAAGTGATACGTAAAAAATTTCCTAAATCTATAATTTATCATTATATGGATGATATTTTACTAGCTGACTCAAATGCAGATACTTTAGAAATAATGTTTGAAGAAGTAAAGAAAATTTTGCCTCGCTGGGGATTACAAATTGCTCCTGAAAAGATACAAAGAGGAGATTCTATTAATTATTTAGGATATAAAATAGAGCTACAAAAAATTAGACCCCAAAAGGTGCAAATTCGGAGAGATAGACTACAGACTCTTAATGACTTTCAAAGATTATTTGGAGATATTTCTCATCTACGAACTATTGTTGGGGTAAAAAATGATGAACTGACTAATTTGTTCAAAACCTTAGAAGGTGACAAGGACTTAAATAGTCCAAGAGAATTATCACCTGAAGCTGAGAAAGAATTAGCATTGGTAGAAAAGAAAGTGCATGAAGGACACGTGAATCGTATTGATCCAAAGCTGGATTGCATTTTGGTTATCTTACCTTCTAGGCGTTCTCCTACTGGAATATTAATGCAGAGGGAAGATATTATATTGGAATGGATATTTTTACCAAATAAACCAAATAAAAAATTAAAAACTTATGTGGAAAAAATCTCTGACTTGATTTACAAAGGAAAATTGAGACTTCGTCAATTAGCAGGCATAGACCCAGCAGAAATTGTCGTACCATTAACTAAGGAGGACATTGAAAAATTATGGACAGAAAGTGAACCTTGGCAAAGAGCTTGCAGTAATTTTTTGGGAGAAATTAACAGCAAATATCCCAAAAGCAATAGAATTGATCTTATAAAGAGAGCTGAATGGATCTTGCCTCGAATTGTACGGCAAAAACCCATATCTGGAGTTCGTACATTTTATACAGATGCCAACAAACAAGGAAAGGCAGGTTACAAATCAGAAAATTTAAGTAAAGTGGTTCAAAGTCCGTATAATTCAGTGCAAAAATCAGAATTGTATGCTATTCTGTTGGTATTAATGGATTTTTCAGAACCTCTCAACATAGTAACTGACTCTCAGTATGCTGAAAGAGTGGTGTTACATATTGAGACTGCAGAATTTATCCCTGATGCTTCAGAATTAACTTCACTATTTATTCAATTACAAGATACAATCAGGAAAAGGAATCATCCTTTATATATAACTCACATTCGATCCCATACTGGTCTGCCAGGCCCTCTAGCACAAGGCAATGAAGAGATTGATAAATTATTGATAGGAAATGTGCTGGAGGCCTCAGAATTTCATAAAAAACATCACGTTAATAGTAAAGGTTTAAAAAAGGATTTTTCCATAACCTGGCAACAAGCCAAAGAAATAATAAAGAAATGTCCTACTTGTTCCTTCTACAATCAGACGCCATTACCAGCAGGATGTAACCCAAAGGGTACTCAGAGAAATGAAATCTGGCAGATGGACGTGTTTCACTTTGCAGAATTTGGAAAATTGAAATATGTACACCACACTATCGATACTTATTCAGGATTTCAATGGGCAACTGCTTTGAGTTCTGAAAAAGCTGATTCTGTAATCACTCATTTGCTAGAAGTTATGGCCATCATGGGTATACCTGCACAAATCAAAACTGACAATGCTCCATCATATGTCTCTGTTAAAATGAAACAGTTTTTTGCTTATTACAATATAAAGCATATTACAGGCATACCACATAATCCTACAGGTCAAGCAGTTATAGAAAGATCAAACAGAACTCTAAAGGATATGCTAAATAAACAGAAATGGGTAACAAAAACCCCCAGAAATAGACTGCATAATGCTCTTCTAACTTTGAATTTTCTGAATGCCAATGAGAAAGGAACAACAGCTGCAGAGAGACATTGGGTAATAGAAAAAACTACAGAATTAAATCAGCCTATATACTTTAAGGATGTGCTGACCTCAGAATGGAAACCAGGGTATGTATTACATTGGGGACGTGGTTTTGCTTTTGTTTCTACAGGAGAAGATAAGCTGTGGGTACCATCAAAATTGATAAAGGTTCGATTTGAACAAGAGAGACCTCTTAATTAGAGGAGGTGATAGTTCATCAACCAGCATGAACATCCAATTTAAACTAACTTGTATCAATAACACATGCCTTTTCATTTAATCAGATAATAACTTGTCAAAAGGAAACATCCCCAAAATTAGTCTTGGGGAAAGGTTTTTGTTTTTGTCTTTTAGGAGAATGAAGGTTAAGGAATCTGAAGAACACTGGACAAATGAGACAACTGAAGAAAAGGGACAAATCATCTATCCCAAGAAACAGAGTGAAACGGTGTATGGGTATATATTATCTAAAAAAATTTTATGTCTTCCTAAATGTTTGTTTCTGCTTTTCTCTAAAGATTTAACACTATTGGTCTTCTAACAGTCCCAGTTCAATTAAAATTTAAAGCTGACTTTGGAGTTGGAGAATGGCTCTCTCCTTCTTTAAAATCAAGCATGTTGTTAAAAGGAAAATGCAAACTCCCTGTATCATGCCAGAATAAGAGCCATTTCTGCTATGGTACAGGACAAAAGCAAAATTAATTAAGGGACTATTCTATTACTAATCTCAACTCTTTGATTCTATTCTGATTCTTTAAACTGTTCTCAAAGTATAAATTTTATATCAAAATTTACAAGATTAATATATATATATACATTTTAAACTTTGTTAAGATATGAATGGTCACATAGAGTACTAACTAATTCTAGAAAAAAGGCTAGCTGCATATATATGTTTTTGTGTTCGAGTCTCTTATCAGTTTTCTGCAGGAAATCACGGCCTGGCCTAACATCAACTGAAGTCTCCAGAAAGAAGATGGGGCCCCACAACAACAACAATTCCACGTGGACAATAATAATATCATTAAGCTGACAAACATCATCCATAGATCAGCTTTGAACTTCAAGGTGCTCAGAGCAAATTTGAGATGACTAGCTGAGATGATCCAGTCTCAAAGACTACTTGAATAAGGACTTGAGATAAACCCTCAACTTTGGCATTATACACAGACTGGATAATGAAGGATATAGTTACCTCTCCTAGAATTTGACAATTAACCTAAAATTTTTCTTTCAGGATAAAGAAAACTTCGCCCATACCCAGCAGGAAGCAATTTTAAGAATACGACGCCCACATTCCCAAAGAGGTGGTGTGGGGCGGGTGGTTTTTTGGTCTTTTTAATGGGTTTTGGGTCTGGGATAATTTTCAGTATTTAGGGGGGTTGGTTACAAGTTATTGTCAAGGGTTAGGAAAAAGGCTAAGCAAAGGAGATTAGATTTAAGGTTCTTGTTTAAAAAGAAAGAAAGAAAGAAAGAAAGAAAGAAAGAAAGAAAGAAAGAAAGAAAGAAAGAAAGAAAGAAAGAAAGAAAGAAGGAAAGAAAGAAAAAAAGGAAAGAAAGAAAGAAAGAAAGAAAGAAAGAAAGAAAGAAAGAAAAAAAGAAAAAAAGAAAGAAAAGAGAAAGACAATTACTAGTTTTAAATACTTTACATTGGATTGAATTGTTTTATATTGTACACAAATTTGAAACTGATATTGTTAGAAAATGCTATATGTATATTTCTAATTGTATTTATTCCATCCATTTAACAATGTAATGCAAATTTCTGATCCTTGAATGTTATTATTATCAACTATTAGGATATAAAGAAATGAAAGCTAGTAGTTAGACATTATCATAGAACTTGTAGTCATATTAGATATGTTTTAAAAATTGAGCAGAGATGTTTTAGACAGGTCATCTTCAAACCCTTCAGAGATCTACAGAATATGGCATTTAAAATGTTTTAATAACTTAGAAAATTTTTCTTTTTTGAGACATGTCGGCTCCTGGCAGTACCAATCTACTTTAGAGAAAATATGGGCATTGAAGAAACTGCATATGGAGTCAACTTTCATTCTGGCAAAAGTTAGCCACTGGACAACAAAGTATCCTCGAATCAACAGGACAAAATGGACAGACAGATCACGAAACAAGGGACTACTGATTCTTGCCAAAACAAGTGTGGTTATGGCTTTATCAAAAGGCATCTTCTGAGGCCAGGACAATATGGCCCCATCCCTGAAGTGGCCTTCGCATCCGGAAAAGGTACGGTGCCCTTTTCTTCGAAGGCAGCTTAACAGGCAGAGGGCCGATGGATTCTGTTGTACAATGGAACAGCAGCTGAAAGCTCATGCCTCTCAAAAGTAGACTGGCATTTAATAGAGGGATGTGGAGAAGAAGGGGATGCTGAGATGAAGCCATATATACACAGCCAAGAAGAATGGACAGCTGAATTAAAAAACTGTCAACAATTTCCAGAATTTAAAATCCTGAATCATGACAGGACACTAGTGGAATTCAGGTGTTTCTGGTACGTGGACTGCTCTCACCCAATATGAGGTTGAACTGTTGACCTTGTGTACATCCTACTTCACAAATGAGTCTGTCAGATACACTAAGCCTATAGGCTGAAGATGATGCCCCAACACTGCGGAGAAACCTCAGGTGACTGCCCAGGCAGCTGGCTGTTTCTGTCAACTCACAAAATTTTTTTGGAAGTTGCTTGCATGCACTTCCTGTTTTTATTTTTGTTAGCTAATATTATTCCCTTCTTGGGTCTCTGAGGGAGTTGAAGATTAGTTAGTTATGGTTGAAGATTAGTTAGTTATAGTTGAACATTAATTAGGATAGAAAGTACATTAGATACATCTTGGAATTACCAAAATAGGATAGATAATGGAATTATTTTCTCTGATTTGTCAAATACCTGTTTAGGTATTTATTACTTGTATATATTGTATATAGTTATTGTACTTTTGTATATAGTTTTTCTTTTGTTAGTCATAACCTTTTGCTTTTTTTCTTTTTATTAAAATAGAAAAGGGGAAATGTGGTGGTAATCTAATTGTATTGAAATATTATTTTGATTTGTACTGAAATATTAATTTGATTGTATGTTAATAAATAAAGTTGTCTGGGGGTCAGAGCTATTAGAGCCATAGCAAGAGTGTGGCGGTGGTGGCACACGCCTTTAATCCCATAGATATCTGTGTGTTCAGGGTCAGAGCTATTAGAGCCATAGCAAGAGTGTGGCGGTGGTGGCACACGCCTTTAATCCCATAGATATCTGTGTGTTCAGGGTCAGAGCTATTAGAGCCATAGCAAGAGTGTGGCGGTGGTGGCACACGCCTTTAATCCCATAGATATCTGTGTGCTCAGGGTCAGAGCTATTAGAGCCATAGCAAGAGTGTGGCGGTGGTGGCATACGCCTTTAATCCCATAAGATCTCTGTGTGTTCAGGGATACAGTCAGCATTGGAGACATATGCCTTTAAGACCTAGGGGGCTGTACATTCAGACAGTGACGAGGCAGTCATGTGTTTGGGTTTACAACCAATGAGAAGGCAGAACAACATACTTTAAAAAAACGAACCGACAGGAGGTAGCTCTCTTTTCGCGAAGCTGGGACAGCAGGAGGAAGGGTGAGATTTTAGCTCTGAGCTCTGACCTCTCGGCTTTCTCTTTTACATTGTTTCTGTGTTTCTTATTTAATAAGACGGTTGGTTACATCTACATATCATCCTTACCTTTCCATTAAGGTTTTAACAAAGAAGTCCAAAAAGTATGTGTAAACTCTTCTCTGTTCAATTTCTGTCTTTCTTTCTTTCTTTCTTTCTTTCTTTCTTTCTTTCTTTCTTTCTTTCTTTCTTTCTTTCTTTCTTTCTTTCTTTCTTTCTTTCTTTCTTCTTTCTTTCTTTCTTTCTTTCTTTCTTTCTTTCTTTCTTTCTTTCTTTCTTTCTTTCTTTTTCTTTCTTTCTTTCTTTCTTTCTTTCTTTCTTTCTTTCTTTCTTTCTTTCTTTCTTTCTTTCTTTCTTTCTTTTCTTTTTCCCCTTCTTCCTTTCTTCCTACCTTCCTACACCCTCCCCCTTCCCTCTCTCTACCCCTCCCTCCCTCCTTCCCTCCCTTTCTTTCTTTCTGTCTTTCTTTCTTCCTTCCTTCCTTCCTTCCTTCCTTCCTTTCTTTCTTTCTCTCTCGTTCTTTCTTTCTTTCTTTCTTTCTTTCTTTCTTTCTTTCTTTCTTTCTTTCTGCCTGTCTTTTTTTCTTTCTTTCTTCCTTACTTTCTTTCTTTTGTGGGTTAAAGAAGAATGAGGGAAAAGAGTATGCAAACTGAGTGTGGTGGTCCTGCTGAGATTCCAGCAATTGGGAGTCTTAGGCAAGAGGACTGATGCATGTTTGAAGCCACGTTGGACTGCAAACAAACAAATACAAATGGAAAATCTCTCTATAAAGATAAATAAATACTACTTTAGCCAGGATTGTTATTCACCAAAAAATAATGTTATTTTTTCTTTTTTCCTGTGTTTGTGATACGATAATACATACAGTTTTTTTTTTCCGTTAGGTGTTGATTATGACTACTTAAGCAATTCAGTCTATGGCTGTTGGGACTAATATGTTCCAATAAAGCTATGATTGTGGCTCAAAACATTCAGAAATGATGATGTAATGTTACATAGTGAAAAATTGTGCATAGTTGGAATGGATTCTGAGGGAAAGTGATGCTTCATGGGATCATGTACATATTTAAATCAGTGGGATTTTTCAATGTACTTTTATTACTGCCTTTGTGATTATTTCAACTAATCAACATTGAAAAATGGACACAATGATCAGATAATCCAATTTAAAATTTCTCATGCAGAAAGAATGATAAACATTATTTTGTTAAGTCACTATGCTTTCCTGTTGACTGCAATTGCACATCTTTTCTACTGTGATTTAGAATCGAAAGCACATGAGAGTTACATGCATATCTAAAAATCACAGAGCCAAAAAAGAAGGTGAAAATGCATAATTGTTTTGGAATATTTATCAGGTGATTTGTATTGATCCATATGTTATAAATGTTTGAAAACATTATTATCAGTATTCTACCATGTTCAAACATTTGGTGAAACTATGAAGTCTTGGAAAACTGTTCATGTGCGTAATAAATTTGAATTATTCAGTATAAAGATTGGGGAATAAGTTGTTAGTGAGGATTTATTGGTGTTCAGTGCTCCATGCATAAAAGATTGAGATATATTGATGTAAAGACTGATAGACCCCAGACCCAGGGTACTACCTTCTCGGGTGGGCGCCCCAAGAACCCAGACTCTGGTCCATTTGACGCAAACAGCAAGAGGTTTATTGATGCAGCTGTACAGTTGGGCTCCTCTTGTTCTGAGAGCAAGAGTCGTGCCTACTGCAGCCACATGGGTACTTTTAAAGAAAAAACCCACAAAAGCCATAAGATTACAATTCCCATACAATTTCATTTTGATTGATTTATGTCTAAAGGCTAATTTCACAGGATCATGGCCTGATCACAGGGTGGGTACAATCACGTCCGCATGCACATTCTTCCCGAACCCTCAACTGGGGTATCAGGGTGGGAGTGAGAGTTACACAAAGGTTACAGTGGTCTTTCCTGGAACACTTGCAATTATCCCAGTCACAGTTGAGCGTATCTCTGAACAGAAATCTCTTTACATTGTTACATTGTGGCAGGGGTGGTTGAGTAATGGCTGAGTCAGTTTGTCCTTGGAACTCGCTTTTTAGTTCCTCATTCTCCTGGGTCTTGGGGGGTGTAAGCCTGAAGGGTTAGGGTCTTTCAAGACTGGCTAGATTATTAGGAGTTGAAGAATAATGCAAAGATACATAATTTTAGAAAATTTTAGTAATACTAATAACTGCTTACCCAATCTAGAGAGTAACATGTCATATTGAGTAATCACTTTAATATCAATATCACTACAAGATCTCTAGATGGCTAAAATTCCTGTCTATAATTCTCTTCTTTGAATTCATGAATCTGGACAGACATCCTAGAATTCACTCTCCCTGCTAATGATGATTGGTTTTAAGAGAGCTAGTCACAGGGGAACCAAAACAAAACACTGAATCAATCATGGGGATATGTCTAAAAGGAATGATAAGTAATGTTTTTGACCTTTATGGAAACACTAGAGAGGAGTCTTAGGAAATGGGGGTTGTTGGCATAGTCCTTGCCACTTGGGAAAATGAGGAAAGAGGAACATAAGTTCAAAAACAAAACAGACAGCATTAAACAGGCTGAATAGGTTATGTTGGAAATATATAGCTATAAACATATACACATATGCATGTACCAACAATTGATGAAAAAAGAGACCATTAATTTGAAAGAGAGTTGTGAGGTATATGGGAAGGTTTAGAGGGAGGAAAAGTAAGGGGGAAATGATGACTATATTTTAATCTCAAGAATAAAAGAAATAATTTTTTAAAAACCCAGTCTGTGCTACAAGGCCAGAATTGGCAGGATACTGAGATATTGGTCCAACATTCAAAATAAAAGAAGACTGGGAATCCAGCTTAGTGGTAAATTCCTGTTTTGCATTCATGAGGCCCATTGAATCATAATGAGAGAAAGAAGGAGAAAGAGAGACAGGAGAGAGAGAGAGAGAGAGAGAGAGAGAGAGAGAGAGAGAGAGAGAGAGAGAGAGAGAGAGAGTTGAGCGGGGGGGAATGAATATTATATCATTATATCCTTGGAGTAAACAAATCATTCGCTTTTTGAGACTTTGAAAAATTACTTCAAGTTCCCAGCCTCTTATACATAATCAAGTTTTAAAAGTAGCTCAATTCTCCAACTATTTAGTCTTCAGAACCCACTTTAGAGGTCTTCTTAGAGACCTCTTTTAACAGGGTTAAAAATTGTTACAAACTAGTGATTTTCTTTCAGTCCATTTCAAAGGAGGAAATGTTTGTAAGAATTTAGTAGAATGTGCTATTTATTCACTTATTTACTAACCTGAATAACTTTTATTAGAGCAGGAAACTCCTGAGTTTATTTTAGGTCATTAAAGTGTTTACATATTTTGATTATTCGCATTAATGAAATTGAGGAAGCTATGAATCAGTGTAGGATCAATGTTGCTTTGTATCTGTTTTGACACTGGAAAGAATTTGAAGCTTATTTAATTTGGGAAGCTATGAGTGATAGTTCTGTGGAAGAGTTGCTTCTTAAGAAGATGCGGTGACCAGAAACGCAGACCAGACCTGGTTTACATTTAGACTTTACGTATTTCCACAAAAGTGCTAAAAGTACACACCCTGTTTGTTAGAGGTTTTTTGTACTATTACTTCGGATTTGTATAAGGGTAAAGTGAGCCAATCTGACCATTTCTCTTTAGAAACTTCAAAACAAGTATGAGTTTCCCTGTGCTTCCTTTATTCCCAACATGGTAAACACGTGCTGGGGTGGAGGAACCACTAACTCTGCCCTTGTATTGTCAACCATTGCACTTCAGTGAACTTCTGGGATAGTCACCTCTTCAACAAGCATCAGCAGAGTAGACTAAACCGGAACTTTTATTGGTTGATGCACCTAGATTAGAGTTATTTTTCTGCATCATAATTTAGTCTACCCTGATAAAAAGATTATTGCATCAATTATTCAAGACAAGAGTCTTTCTTCAGGTCTTCTAAAAATTTATTCCCTCAGTTCAATTAATTTTTCATGTGCAGATTGCTTTTTATCATTAAAAGAAACTAGCAGGGATTTGAAGAAGACAATATGTGACAAACCAATTAATTATTGAAGACAACATATCACTGGCAGTTAAATATCAATGAGAAGCTAAAAATCAGTCTTAATTTTAATGCCATGACAGTTTCATAAAATTAAGAATTATACACCTGGATTCATGGAGTTAATTAAAACAAATTTTACAAGCTGGATGTTTTCTTCTTATAGAATTATGAGTTCATATTATCGTTCTATTCTAAATGAGTCAAATTATATATGAAGAAATATATTTCTTCCCAAGCATTTGGGTATATGATTGTGGTGTGTGTGTGTGTTAGTTGTATATAGTTGTGCCTGTGTGAGAGACGAAAACACTGAACATTGGGTATACAATTCACTTTCTGCCTAATTCTCTTGAGACAGCTTCTTCCATTGAAGCTGGAGCAGAGCTGTCAATCAGCAAGCCCCCACAATTCTCCTACCTCTAATACCCACATAAGTGTGGTTACAAGCTTACATGACTTTTAAAATAATTAACTGGGTTCTAGGATTCAAACTCAGATATTAATGCTTGACCAGCAGGCTCTCTTACATATAGAGCCAGCTTTCCAGCCCCATTTCTTTACTATCTTAATCTATTATTTATATTTTCAATTTAAAGATTTATTTAGCTTTTTCATACAGTATATCTTGATGATCTATATTTTCCTATCCCAGTTCTTTACAGGTTCTTTCCATACCCCACCCATTCAACCTCATGTGCTTGCTCTCTCTCTCTCTCTCTCTCTCTCTCTCTCTCTCTCTCTCTGTCTCTCAAAAATGAAAGTAACAACAATAAAAACAAGTTTAATGAATAATTTAAGAAGCTGAATACATAGCACATTTTGTCAAAATTTTTCTTTATATCTTTATCTTACAAGGGAATTTTTTTTGAGGATCTTAAAATATTACCTAGAAATCCAACTGTGTGTAGGATTTACTAGCCACATTGGGGGCTTGAGAGATGGCTCAGCATTTAGAACTATTAGTTTTTTCAGAGGTCCTGAATTTAATTTCCAGTATCCATAATAGGTGGCTTACAGCCTCTTGTAACTCTTCATCCAAAGATATCTAATGCTGACGTGCAAGGGTACCTGTACACATGTGCTG
Source organism: Peromyscus maniculatus bairdii (assembly GCF_049852395.1). Classification (NCBI taxonomy): domain Eukaryota; kingdom Metazoa; phylum Chordata; class Mammalia; order Rodentia; family Cricetidae; genus Peromyscus; species Peromyscus maniculatus. Next base: position 43,956,209 of record NC_134867.1, on the reverse strand, counting down.
TGGATGATTGATTGATTGATAAATAAAACACTGATTGGCCAGTAGCTAGGCAGGAAGTATAGGTGGGACTAACAGAGAGGAGAATTCTGGGAACAGGTAGGCTGTCAGCTGCCAGCTGCTGCCATGAGAAGATGTTAAGATACTGGTAAGCCACAAGCCACGTGGCAAATTATAGATTAATATAAATGGGTTAATTTAAGATATAAGAACAGTTAGCAAGAAGCCTGCCATGGCCATACAGTTTGTAAGCAATATAAGTTTCTGTGTGTTATTACATGGTTGGGTCTGAGCGGCTGTAGGACTGGCAGATGAGAGAAATTTGTCCTGACTGTAAGCCAGGCAGAAAATCTCTAGCTACACACATGTGGCATAAACACACACACACACACACACACACACACACACACACACACGAACAAAAAAGCACACAATTCACAAATATTAATAATAATGTTAAAAATAACCATATTCAACATGACAGCATGTTATCACAATACTTCTATTTTTCAATCTCATAAAGTCATATAGTGCTCTGAGTATATTTATTATTGTAAAATATTATATCCTTGGAATTATTGCCTCTGTATCACCATCTATGTAGCTAATCTGCTATATTTCACTCACATAAAAATTCATTAGGCTATAGAATTTATGAATGAAAGAAGCCTAAACAGCAACACAGTAATTCTACTTGCAATGTATTTTGCCTATGAAATCTATACTCTTTCATTTTGTTAAGTGATATTTGGAAGAATTATCTTCAAGGAACCAAGGAAAGAGATAATATTTCATGAAGACATTAAATGTAGGTTAACATTTGAGTATCTTGTCCAGCCTTAATATGAGGGGAGGTGCCTCGTTTTATTGTGACTTGATATGCCATGTTTGGTTGATATTCCTGAGAGGCCTGTCCTTTTCTGAAGGTAAATGGAGGAGGAGTGGATCTAGGGGAGAGGAGAGTTGTGGGCATAGGGGCTGAGAGAAGAGTAGGGGAGGGGAAATGCAGTTGATATGTAATATATGAAATATGAACAAGTAAAAAATAAGAAAAGATTAATATAGAAATGTTGGCATCAAAATAAAATTATATTGTTTATGGTCTTGTTTGATAAGTTTCGGTTTCAATTTATGAATGTTAAAAATAAAGAGAATAAAGTTGGAAGCAAGATTGAGGAAAAACCAATTATACTAATTCACTAAAGTTAAATATCAAATTGTATAGTTGGTTTAATATGTTCTTACAATACATATCTCAGGGATGCAGAGATGCTTCAGTGGATAAAGTGCTTCCTTCTTGATGTCAATGACCTGAGTTTGGATCATCAGAATACACTTTATGAGCTGTGCATATCCATGTACACATAGGATCTTCATGTTCTTAGATGAGACAGGAGGAGGCTGGGATCATGCCCTCCTTCCACCCTAGCAGTTTGGTGAGCTCTGGTCTCAGTTTCAGTTAGAAACTCTACCTCAAAAAATTAGGTTTGGTATGTGGTAGTCAACTAGGATGCTGTTGCTCTGGTTGCTCCTTCCTGGTGTGCTCAGTTGTAAATTTGAGACGTCTGCATTTTCAGTATAATGGGTTGGTAGATTCCTATCCCTGCCCTGTTACAGTATGCTTTTGACGTAAAATTAAATTTCTCCCTCCAATCATTTTTATTCATATTTTCATTAGAGAGATATCCATGTGCTCACAGTCTGCCATTACTGCAATGTGTGGATGGCTGATACCACCCTGAAGGAATCAGAATCACGTGGAAGGAAGAGCAATGTGAAAAGCAAAGAGGCCCGGCATGACACCAACCAGAAATAAGGCAGAGAGTATTCATTCCAAGATTCTAGATAATTCTTTCAAATGAGACAAGACTGTCAGAGGTAAGCCACACTCAGATCGTCATAAAAATATCTTTAGAAAGCATATTCCAACAGTGAAACAAAGGGGTAGGTATTTCATTAGCCCTACTAACATCTTGAGGTGCTGTTCACTCCTTTCTGTCTCTTTTATATTAACTCAGACATTTGTGCTTCCTATGTCTCACTATTATATTCTATCTTCCCAAAAGATATTTTAAGACAAAAATATAATCAATTCATTGCCTATAAGAAGAACTCTTCAAATATTTTATTGCTGTTTATATGACAAGGTTCAGTCTCTTTTACTCAATGCTAAAGTCTGTCTGGATTTTGCCTTCTCTTAGCAGTTACACTGGCTGGAGTTTTATATTTCACTTATATTCAGATCTCTATATGTTGACATATGAATTGGTAGCATTTCTAGAAATTAGATATTCAATTAATTTGTTCCTGCTGTACCAAGGGAAGGCTCAGTGTGACTGGAGTGATTCATTGTGCATTGAATAGTAACTGTTAAGTTATGAGTGCCAATGAACCTCACCTCAGAACACGTATGCTGGTTACCTTTCTCATCAAAATACGTGACAGAAATAACTTAGGTGTAGATATTTTTGGTTCATGATTTTAGAGTTCCTCAGTCCTCATGCAGAAAGGTGTTGTGAGCTGTTTATATTGTATGGCACAATGTAGCAGAAAACTCTGCATATCATGCCTGGACCTGAATCAGGGACTTGGCACACCCTTGGTAAGCTCTTCCCATTAAACCTATGTCAAATCTGAGAATCCCAAAGCTTTCTTCAAATAGTCACACCCTCTGGGAAATTAGTGCTCAGAGTATCAGTACATGGAGAACAGTACAGTTTCAAGGCACCACAATTACAGTTGATATTTCAACATACAAATCTGTACTGTACTCAGCTAAAATTTATCCCTCAGAATTCAGACTATGAATTCTAGTGTACACAGGCAACTTCCAAATTAATTTTTCATTGTTTTCAGCAGCAAGCATGGTACAGAGTTGGTAAAACAGTACTTGTATTAGTTTCTAAAGGAGTTCATGTTAGAAATGCAGTTCTAGAAATTGGTTCATAAACAAAAAGAAACATTTCTTCCTGAGAGAATGTAGTAGATAGCTGTGACACTTGTATAGGGTCATATATTTTGTCTCCTTCTATCTTATTATTCTGATTCTTCTCAGTCCAATTCACCAAGTCATCCTAGGATTCAGGGGGAAAAAAGGAGGTGGGGCAAAGACTCCAAAATTTCATTAAAGGAAAATATTGAGCCTCAGTTATTATTTAAAGTAGAACTCCACGTGCCAGCATTTATCCAAAAGCTTTTCCCATTTGCCAAAGCAATGGTGAATCTTCATCAGGTGATGTCTTCTATTGTTCCCCAACAAGCGATGCTCCATCATTCCTTCCTCTTTCTCTTTACACTAGCTTGCTTTGTTTTTGCTTTTCTAGTTTTTCTCTCTTTCCTGTCTTCTATTTTATGTTCACAAAATCTCCATTATCTACCAGCTGTCCTTTATATCGCCTTCCTTGGGTAAAGAGATACAAAGTGACCAACAGGAAGACACATCTAATTATATGGAACTTAAGGAGATGAACACTAAGTTTAATCACAGTACATATCCTTGTCTTAGCAGATGACTTGCACACACAGCTGCTAGCCTGAGTTTAGTTTCTTTCTTCTTTGTCCAGTGTGATAGTGAACACATGTGAGCAAAGAAAACTTTTTCATTCACCTACTTGAGTTAAGCCACATAAAACACAATCTCTATATGCTCTTATGATGAAGTGGTTTAAAGAAATTATAAGATGTTTTATATTCAATATTTACTATAGATACATGTATCCTTTAACTGAGTAATTTCTTTGTGGTTAAACATAAGTAGTTATATGTCTTATCTAAATATAAAACAGGATGGAATATCACTCCTCTTTTAGTGCTAATATTTCTGATGGCAATTTGGAGACATTGAATTTGACAAGCTTGGGCAGATTTGCCCACGGTCAAAGTAACTGTTGCCATGGTATTTCACTGTATGGTATCCTGATATGCTGTCTATTCTATTATTCTTGTGGAAGCTAAGTTACTTTTCAAAAATTGGGGAAAAAATGAAAGGATCTTGCCTTTAGAACAAGATAAAAAAATAAGTATAGAAAGTAGAAATTATTTTTAAAACACACTGTACTGAGAAGACCTCCTTGACAATATCTTGTGCACATGTAATCACACATGAAGTCTCTTATACACACACAGTCATAAAAACACAACTGCACACATATACACTCAGAGATACAAGCACAGTTATCTAGGAAATAAAAAAATAGTATGTAGCAAAAATTGTTAGAAGTTTTTATTAATAAAAACAAACCTTGAGCCAGATATTGGAGTGAATGCTGAAAGATCAGAGAAACAGAACCAGTCACAGCTAACCTTACCTCTCCAATTCCTCAGATGATCTCATTTCCTCAAACTGGAAGCCTCTGTGTCCTCAACCGAATGGATCTCAGCTGAATTGCTGCTCAAAAGCCTAAAAGCTTAACCAGGCTCTAGTCCCTGCTCCTCATGCCTTATATACCTTCCTGCCATCACTTCCTGGGATTAAAGGCATGCATCCCCATGCCTGGCTGTTTCCAGTGTGGCTTTGAACTCACAGAGATCCAGATGGATCTCTTCTTTCGGAATGCCAGAATTAAAGGTGTGCATGCCACCATTTTCTGGCCTCTATATCTAGTGGCTGTTCTGTTCTCTGACGCCAGATAAGTTTATTGGGGTACACAATATATTGGGGAACACAATAGCATCACAATGATATGTGTTTTAATTGTTTCATCTTACTTTAAGTAATAATCTGTAGTGGTTTTGGAAATTGGATTTGCATTTTGGAAATCCAAATTTCTTTCATACACATACACACACATATACCCATATACAAATAAACATGATCTTGTTTCTAAATATTTTATTTTGTGTAGCATGGCAGTGATTAAATAAATATGTTAAATAAATTTTATAACAAAATAATCATGTTTATACATAGCACATCACCTAGTTCAAGAATTGTCACAATTCATATATTCCCATAGAATTAGTGTTCAGGTCAAGAAAAATAAAAATATCAGTACCCCTTCAATCAAAACTCCACAGCAGAGGAGATTAGCCCCATGTCAGAAAGCAAAATGAATAGGTTTTGTTTATAAGCACAATGGGCTTTGAAATGTGTTCTCTTTGTGACTGGTTTACTTGTTAAGTCATATTATGGAATCAATTGATGACTTATGTAGAGGAGTCATTTATTGATTTGGTTCCTGTGTAATGCTTTTGTTTTCTAACCATTTCTTATCTGTAAAATAATTGACATTTTTGATTAGGTACATTTGCTATGGTAGTAGGTATATGAAAGTTGGATGTTCAATGATATCCTGTCTGTAACAGTGTTCTCTTCACTCATAGCCATAAAAACTAAAAGTATTTCTAAGATCAAAAAGTCTACTCATAGCTAGATCAATTCCATTTAAGATCTACCCATAAATGATAAAGCATTCTTCCGATAAATCCTTGGTATATCCCTACATTATTTATACCTTATGACTTTTCTAAATATTGTGCTGTTAAATTCTTGTGGTTTTATGATACACACACACACACACACACACACACACACACACACACACACCTCCCTCTCTCTTTCTTGCTCTCTATCTCTGTGTCTACATGTCATCTATCATCTATCTATCTATCTATCTATCTATCTATCTATCTATCTATCATCTATCTATCTATCTATCTATCTATCTATCATCTATCTATCATCTATCTATCTATCTATCTATCTATCTATCTATCTATCTATCTATCTATCTATCTATCTATCATCTATCTACTTGTCACAAACACACACACACACACTTTGTTGAGTATATGGTACATTTAGGATCAAAATAACTAGGTTATAAGAGATGGATGTGTCCATCTGTAGGAGCAAATGCCAAGTAAGTTTGTAGAGTAGGCATACCAATTAAGCTCTCAGAAATTACACAGTTAGAACTGCTCTGTATTCTCAGTTATTTTCTCAACATTTCCTGAAATAGGTGTTTAAAGAAATCTCATAGCAACTTGAACTTTCACATGCCAAATAACTAATAAACTGCTTGAGCTCTTTTAAGATTTTTTTGGCAGCTGAGATATTTTCCTCTTTTACTTTTTGTAATGTTGAATTTAGAAACTTGACTCTCAGATTCATGGTTTTGAATTTTTAGAAGACATGTGTACCCTGAGTATAAATGTTTGGGATGCAAGTGATTTCTCTAATTTCTTCATTATTTCCTGCATATTTTGAGACAGAGATTTTTGTAGCCCAGCCTGACTTCAAACTCAGTGTGCAATAGAGGATGTCCTTGAACTTCTGATCCTACCTACATCCAGCAGAGCTTCCAGGCATGTACCGGCACACCTGGTTTTATACAGTACTGGGCATCAAACCAGGAATGTTTGTGTGTTAGGGAAGTGCTCTACTTCATGAGCTACATCCCCTCTTTAAAGTGTATTTTGACTTGACCTTTTCAAAAATAAGGGCATAGTGTTGGGCTCAGCACATTATGTTTCCCTGTGTCTGAGTTCTCAGGCCCTGATGTCTGTGTGTCCTGGGGTCTTCAAACTCTCCCCGACTAGCTGCTCTGCAGGTTAGCTGCTTTTCCTGAATGACTGGGCTGCTTGCCCAGCACAATACCAGTGTTACCAATTGGCTCAAGGTGGGAAGCACACAGCTGCTGAACTCTCTTTAATGAGCTTCCCTTTCTATGGTTTCCTGTTTCCTCACATCCTGGTTGTCTTGGCTTTCCAATGCCATTAAATAGTTTTTTTTTCTTTTTAAAAAAATTAACCAAGGTTCTAGTGTTCTTTGAGAAATTTGCTACTTTACTCATCTACAAGGTAGTCCATTTTAGCCTGGACCAGAATTATCAGCAAGTGGTTTGGAAAAAAAAAGAGTAACTGTGATATAACAATTGCAAACGCTATTTAAAAGCATAGCCACAATACCCCATAACAACTCCGATATTATTGTTAGAGACATTAGTGGCAATTCTATGTATAATGATATAATGATAACATGAGCATCGTAGTGCCCACAGAGGCAAGAAGTGATGGTGGATGTGAGCCATCAGACATGGTTGCTGGGAACACAACTCTGTTCCTCTTGGAGGAGTAGCAAGTGCTCTTAAGCATTGGGACATTTCTCCTGTCTCCTGGATTTATTTTTATTATGTTTTATTGTTACTTTTGGTGTGATTAGCCCTATTGTGATTATTAATAATATTATTTTGGAGGTGCTGGCTCACATCTGGTCTCCAATCTTGACATCTTGTCAGCTAATACAAATATGAAGTCGTGCAAAGGTAACATATTTTACTGTGCCTGTTGCAAAGAAAACATTTCTCCTTCATTGTGGTCATACTGAGAGTCAGTAAGAAAGTATTTGTTCCTGTTGACTGTATGATCAAGACTGATACGTCAATCAAAACACAAAAATAATGACAAGCAAAGGATTGATACATAAAATGTCACCTTCTTATTAGTGGAGTGCTCACAAATGTATGTAAAACAGATCTTTATATGGCTGTCACTGTGGTGGTATTCTAATTGTACTGAAATGTGATTTTGATTGTATGTTAATAAATAAAGTTGCCTGGGGGTCAGAGCTATTAGAGCCATAGACAGAGCGTGGCAGTGGTGGTGCATGCCTTTAATCCCATAGATCTCTGTGTGTTCAGGGATACAGCCAGCATTGGAGACATACGCCTTTAAGACCTAGAGGGCTGTACATACAGACAGTGATGAGGCAGTCACGTGTTTGGGTTTACAACCAATGAGAAGGCAGAACAAAACGACTATGAAAAGACATACACACAGGAAGTAGCTCTCTTTCGGAGAGCTAGGACCACCGCAGGAGGAAGGATGAGATTTTATCTCTGAGCTCTGACCTCTTGGCTTTCTCTTTTACATTGGTTCTGTGTTTCTTATTTAATAAGATGGTTGGTTACATCTACATGTCACACTTATAACTGAGGAAATAAAGCATCTAGTGCAGCTGTGACATTGAACGTATTTCCCCTTTTCTCTACGTTTTACTTTTGGTATGATTCTTTTTTGTTGTTGTTAAGAAAAAAGATCTGTTATCCCACCTAAGGACTACCCATCCAATTGTATGGCTATAACTTTGAGACTATATCCAATATTGCAGTTAGGTTTTGGGGATTTCTTTCTTTTCCTTTCTTTCTTTCTTTTTTTTTTTTTTTTGACAGGGTTTCTCTGTGTAGCTTTGTGCCTTTCCTGGAACTCACTTGGTAGACCAGGCTGGCCTCAAACTCACAGACGAGATCCTCCTGGCTCTGCCTCCCAAGTGCTGGGATTAAATTTGTGTGCCATCACTGCCCCGCTGGGGATTTCTTATAATTATTATTATGCCATAAAAAATCAATATAAAATTTAAGTTATCAATGTATAGTTTGGTCTATCATCTGATAGTATAGTCATGATAATATATGAAATAAGCATGTATATATTATAATTAATACTAAGTGTGCTTTTTGGTTTTAGGAGACAGGGTTTGCTCTGCAGCCCAAGCTGGCCTAGAAATCACTATGTGTATCATAGTAGCCTCAATCTCATGAAAATCCTCCTGCTTCAGTTCCTCAAGTGCTGTAATTGTAGCTGTGAGTTACCAAACTGGCTATTTATGCTTATTTGGCACATAGATATGATTCAAAAATTTGAGTAACATGAGAAAAAGAAAATATATGCCAAGTTAGCATTTGAAATAAAATCTTCCTAAATAAGAAGGAACAATGTAAATGGGACAATCAGTACAGTATGGGTATGTGGTAAAATAATTATGCTCACAATTTTTTAAAAGGTTGTGGCTATTTTAAAATATCATTAAGATTTTTATTAGTGCATCCAATGTTTTACTGCACTTTGAGGAACACAAAATGTAAAATGCCAGTAAAAGCTTCATGTCTGTTCTTTTTATTAGTTGGGAGAGAAGATAATACTACCAAGATGGCTCTAACAGAAAAGCTGGGTTTATGGAAATGTTTTGTTTCTTTCTTACTATATATTGTTAGCAAAATACCACTAATTAAACTCAAAGACATGTAATAATAATTTGTACTATAAACAAAATACTTTTTTTTCAAAACTATTAATGTTTCACTATTTAAAGCTTCCTTATTTCTTTTCCCTTAAATGATAGGGAAAGAATAGTGTTGTGTTTTTTCTGAAGTCTCATCCTGTCCTTGCTTAATTAGAACTCCGGCGGACCTATTGTGTCAGTTAGATTCCATTTCTAAAGAAAGTTTTAAAGAGAGCTGAGAACATGTCAAGGAATGATAAGATGGAGTTGATGTTGGTGGGATATCTCTAACAATTGCACACTGCTCACCATTCAGTACGATGTGTTCACCAAGACATCAGCGATTAACGTAAACTGAGGCATTCTGTCTACTCAAATTGATTAAGGGTTTGCATTTACTTAAATATTTCGGATAATTTCTGTCCAGAACTATCACCCATAATTCTTTTAAACCAAGTATGGCTTGTTAAACTCCTCAATGCAGGGAGAAGTATCATATATACTAAAAGGGTTTTATCTGGTCATGCTTGATTTAGCTGTGACGACTGAGTCACAAGTCTCTGTGGTGACAGCACTATGGCTTTTTTAACAACATTATAGAAACAGTAAATCAAGGTTTCTTTAGGACCTTAGAATAACATGGTGTGCAAAATGCTGACACTCACAGATTTGTACATTAGGAACACAGGAGTGCAGCACTTCTTCAGTATTTCAGACTAATGATTAATATGAGGTTTGAGGCACTAAAATGAAAGGTACATAAACAATCATAAGATATAATTTAAGTTTGATTACATAAAACTAAGCAAATATTATCTTTGCACCATTTAATATCTTACATTAATCATCAAGAAAAGAGAAATATTTGATTATTTTACAATTAAAATTGGATAGTATGTGAATTCTACCCCTTGCCTGAATTTTATTCTGTGTAACATAAAGAGCTAACATAATAACCCTTCGTTATTTCCTTCTAAGTGTGCTCACCAGCATCTTAAGTCCTGAATACCAGTATTCTACCTTCCTGTTTGTGTTAATTTTGTTGTGTACCCTGAGCAAATTTTGATCATTAATTTGTCTAATTTACTTATAATGATATGGAAAGGTAATCTCAACTCTTCAACTATCTCCTTTAGAATGAGAAAGCACAATCTAATTTGGTGTAGGTGTCATCGAGCCCAGAGAAAACAAATTACATCAGAGTGAGGAGTGTAATTACTTAACAAATAAATGGCCCTCAACTGACAGAGTAGGTATCTAAGAATGGTCTCTTCTGCAGCACATCAATTACAGGTAAGTCGAGTGAAACACAGCTTCTAGCCTTACGGAGAACGTATCCAGAATAGATGAACGACATGCAATTTAAACTAGCATTTTATCATTTTTTTTCAATCAATTAATACAAAATCATGCATATGCGGGATTAGATAAACATTCACTAATGTTTTTCTCAGCCTTGCCTCTAATTGTTATGTGTAATTAGGAGATAGTAATTTATGTTCCTTTTCTCAGGGTAAAAAGTACATTGGTTCAACTTCAGTTGAGAATCAGGTAAATCAGTGACCTCAGCTCAAGCTGGTGTAGACATAGGCCAGTGATAAATAATTGTCAAAGGTGTGGTGGGATGCTGAAGAATCTCATAGATTAATGTGAAAGTGTTTATTACATCAAAACGAACATTAGTAAAAATCACGTTCATAGACTAAAACATCATTTTTAACCAAAGGTTTCAAGACGAAGTTTCATAGAAAATATTTTCACCTAAAGCTTGTTCTCTCTTTAAAAATGACCAGATTTAAGAAATATGTGTACTTATGCATGACATATTTAGTCAAAGCATAAAGTTTTAATTAGGAAGAGTGTGAAAGAATTATCAGCTATGATTTTATATATGAAGAATAAGAGCATCTAGCTCTGCATTGAAAAGAAACAGCCAGCAGAGCCCTAATTCCATCAATTTGTGTTAGCCACTGTATAACAGGGTTTCATTTTTAGTTTCAGTTTATTTTGGTGTGTTTTACTGTGTGGTGTGTACATGGATCTGTCTGTGTATGGATGTTCACATGTATATGAACTCTTGCCTATGTATGGATGCATGGGCATGTGTGTGAATATGCCTTCAGGGGATTGAGGAAAATGTCCAACTAGCCAGACTGTGCACTGGATACCCAGTGTCTACCTCTTGAATGCTGGAATTACAAATAGGATGCCATGCTTACACTACATTAGCCGGGGTGTTTCAGTACTCTGGTCCTCCTTCTTGACACAGCAAGCTCTTAAGGTGTTCCACTAGTTCCCAATAACCTTTTATAACTTAAAACTGAAAAGGTCTTTTGAAAGAAGCAAATTACAATACACTTTAAATGTTCCAAATGATAACTTGATAGATTATCTTGCAGTATGAAAGTACTCTGACCATGAGAATTATCTAAAAACATGAAGAATGTTTATAAAAATATATGAAGTAATACAAAGTCTATCTATTGTGCTTATAGCACAACATATTAATTAGAGCCTCCATCAATTCACCTTTAGTTTAATTATACCTGGAATCTTCCAAATGACATTACTTTCAGCTTGGTTGATTTCCACTCATGTGTTAAGCTGTGTTTCAGGCACTGATCATTCTCTCTTAACTGTTCATCTCTTTTGTGCTATCATGACACCTATTGAAAAATCTCATTGCATTTGTTGCACTGCATAGTTATTGTGGGCAGTCTCTATTGCTTCTGGAATACCACTTTAGAGGAGGATTGTTATTGTATCTTTCATATTTGTAGCTCCAGTACACAACACAATGCCTAACACGGGTTTGAACATCTGGGAAATTAATGTACTGAATGAAGTCACATCTTGCCAGTACAGAGCTCTGCAAGCAGGTCCTGGGCTTCAGGTAAATAAGACCTCCCTTGCTGCTGCATTTCTGAGTGATTCCAGTGAACACAGGAAAAGCAACACATTGCCTTATCAGGTGATTCCTAGCAAAATGATTATGAAAACCTTATGGATAACAGAACACACAGTGCATTTACACCACTGTGATTTTTCTCATGGCCCAAAATACTAGGCAAAAATAAAATTTAGTGTATAAAAAACTACATTATAAATCTTAACTTATTAACTTATTTTCTAGCTCTTTCAACTTTTGGCAATTTATAATCTGCACTTTTTGCATAAAGGTCAAATACATACTCTGTGTGTCTATATGCTATGTCTTACTTTCATAAAGAAAGATAATAATAATTTTATAGGTTCTATTATATGGCAACTTGCTTATATTCAATCATCACATTAAAAAAATAAGGTTATTACTATCTCTAATGAACTGTCAACACATCTAAAATATACAAAAACTATACAATTAATAAATAGCAAGACCGGGTTTCAATCTAAGACTGTGAATGCCACAAGAAGTACATACATACTCCATAATCACAGATCTCTTGTTGGTCATTGAGTTTCCTTAATTGGACTTTGAAGCTTTCAGAATTTGTCTCATGCCATGGTTGGCTTTCAATCCACAAATTATTTCTTCAGTTCATATCTCTTTTTGGTGGCAGTAGTCTTAGTGTAACATTCTAATATGCTCATTTCTCCATTAATTATAACCCCAAATTCAAAATACTTAGTAAAATATTAGGTTCCCTCAAAGGAAATTCCACACAAGCAGATGAAGCAAGGAGCAATATTTCATATATATTGACCATTGAAAGATTTATTACAGGTAAGTATACCAACATTCTTGTCTAAGAGTTTTTATAGTTAGGTTAGGGAAAATAAAACTATAAAATAATTGATAGATAGATTATCTGAGGTCCTTGAAATTAAATGCCAACATTTATAATGAAAATTATGCTAGGGTTTCAGAAAAGCTTGAGCTAAAAATAAAGACATTTTGAACCTGAACTTCTAAGCCTCTATGATTCACAAAAGCTTTCATTCCATTTGGCTACTTTTTGTAAAAAAAAAAAATAAATAAATAAAAATAAAACTTTTTCTTCCTTCTATGCATGCAAATATCCTCATTTTGGTTCTCAGGGAAAATTTTCCACTGAGATATATTCTTATTTGCTTCATAAACTATATTCCCAGAAAAAAAATGGAATTCAAAGGACCTAGAAATAAGTGAGCTAACTAAAACTTACTGCAGCAATTTGAATTGGCCGCACATCAGACGTCCTTGATCCCGCTACAGTAAAAAGGGAATGTGCACAAGCCTTGGATAGGCTCCAGGGTCCACAGCAGAGAAAATGTAGTTGAAACTGATCTTACTGTGGATATGCCAAGGAATGGGGATGTTTTAAGTACAGCGTCTTTAGCACTGCACTCACGAGCATATATCTTCACAACCCATCAAAACCAATTGCAGCATTTTAAAGAGATATAGGTTTCAATAGTTTAAAAATGGCCATGTTTCCAAATGTTTGTTTACTGTACCTATTCCAAATTAGGCCAGTGACGATTAACTTAATGATTAGCATTAGTTTGTAGACCATATCTACAGTTCCATTGCCCTGTAGGATAAATGAGTCTTCTGTAGTGGTGAGCTGACACAGTCACATTTCTCAATCAAATTAAGTAAATGATAAACCCTCAAATAACCATGCAGTGTTCACCTATGTTTACCATGGCAAACTTCTTCCACAGAATAGTTCATGCTAATATCCCCCATACTGAATATGCATCTAGGAGAATAGACAGCCAACACTCAATTCTCTCCAACACACCACCAGTTTGATATTTCCGTAACCAAGTTTAAAAGCCCATTTAAATATCAGTGGAAATTGTGGCTAACAATAAAAAGAGAGAGAGAATTTTTGCAGGTGAATATATCTTTCTCTAGTGATACTACATGACTTAGCATTTAACTTCAAAAAATAGATCAACATAAAAAAATGAATACAATGTAGAAGTCTGAAAGTCATCTACCAGTTCCTCCGAATATCTGGTTAACATCACCTGGGGTGTTTATACACAAGCACAAGAACATCTCTTAATGACCAGCCTCCTCATGTCATCTCATATTTGTTTCAACTCCTTTCATTCAAATGACAGATTCTCTTCTGATAAAAGTATGACCCAGAGGTCATATTCTGGGAAATGATATTCTAACAGCTTCACATTTTATATAAATAGCAAATATTTGGTTATCTCTTAATATAACAATATACAACAATTTTGTTTCCTCTGTGGATTCATAAGAGAGTCATACTGTGTACAGCTCTCCATAATCAACTCATTCATTTTCTGAGCTTACTTTATAGGTGGCCATCAAATGCTTCAAAGGTTCATCCTGGATAATAAAAGAATTAGAGTAGCATCAGATGCTTAAGAAAATAGTCTTTTGAAAAACACTTTATTTCAGTTCATAAGAAAAATCCTGACAGAATGCTTTTACCAAAGTCAGTTGGGGATCAGAAAGTAAGGTTGGTGCTCTAGATACAGCTACCTACAAGAGTAGTTTTCCTCTGAGGAAGAACATGGTGAACATATCATGTCCCCAGTGTAAGAAGAATCAGTGGAATTCAAACCCTGATTTTTCTTCTTCTACTCTTGTATCTTATATCTAGTATCTCACACAGTTTAAGCTAGTTGCCAGAAAACAACAGAGATCTTGGCAGCACATGAAATTAGCAGTATTGTCCAGGAGGGTCAAACAATCCAGAAAAAGAAAATACAAGGTAGAAGGTGATTCTGAGTAATATCAACAACAACAACAACAAAAATGGAAACTATTAAGAAACTGGAACAGCTACAAATTCTTAAGAGTAACACATCTAGGATCCTTAAACAGCATAGGTTCATGGTGTGACATCTGGTATCTTTAACCTAGTTTTGTAATCTGTGTTCTCCAGAGACATGTACCTCATGCATCTAAAGTCTGCCATATACTGCTTTGGAGAAAATATTCCCAATGTAGAGTGAAAAAAAAGACACTGAATGACAAGAGAATCTCAAATATAAGGCACAATAAATACATAAATAAGCAGTCAGTAAACCTTCCATCTCTGAGACACCCTTATTTCTTGAATCAATCTTTTATTTTATTACCTGAAACATTGAGATGGATGTTCATCCATCCATGTGGAACAGTGTTGAGACCAAATTGCATCTGAAAATCAAAGGATAAATAAACTAGGCTGACATCTCAGATGCACATGGACCACAAAAAATATCATGGCTGTTCTGAGTCTGCTGTACATACCAACAGTTAAGATACTAACTTTTTGTTACTTTTATTACACAAAATTGTTACTTTTAGTAATTGACATCACAAAAAAATCTGTTGAACTCTGAGAATGACTGAAACATACAAATAAATAACTACAAAAATGAATAGAAAATTCACTTCATCCTTTATTTACTTTTCTCTTTAAACTGCAGGAGAGTTGTTTAATGTAAAGAAGATTAAAACCATAAAAATAGATGTCACAATGTATCATTCTAGTAACTCTCTATTCATACAATATTAATGTATATATACATGTGGCAAATTTTTTGTGAATTTTTCAAGATCATACAAAGATGTGTTAATGTGTGCTGTTTGTTTTGTGATAAATGATGAAATCGTGTGACAGTTACATTTTTATTGCCTGTCACATAGAAAATAAGAAAGTTCCTAATACATAAGATAGCAAACACTCTTCTTACCTCTTGGTTTAGGTGTCACTGGGGAGATACACAGAAATTTGTGTCCTGTGCTCCTCATTACAAGGGCAGCGTTCTAAGTGAATTTTGTATATAAATAAATGAAGGTAATATCATTATAAGGGAAGCATACTCTGTAATTCTCTCAGAATGCATACTGCTTTAATGATCATTTCACACAGGTGCAGAGCAATCAAACACAGAAACACTCAATAGATTGGCAAAACGTATCTGTTTCCAAAATTACAGAATTTATTTGATGAAATGATCTCTCTTCTCTTGAGAATTTACTGGCATAAAGCAATATCCTGAAAGTTTTAGACATTCATCATCACAGCAATGATGCACAAGGAAGATGAATTTCCAGGGGGAAATAATATTTTCAAAACCAGTGGTTGCTGATAACAGGAATCTCTAGAAGGAAAGGAAGTTGCATGTTAATGTTTTAGTCTGTGCTGTTGCGCACTGGAAAGCTTTAAAGGCCAAAAAATATACTTGCTTCTTCTTGGTTATCATAGGAATACCGATATATTTTTCATCTGGTTACACAGCATACCTTCCTGATATGACTTATTGAATATAAATGCAAAGGGAGGGGATGCTCTTAGCTTTATTAAGAAAGTACAAAATACATTTAAAGACATTAGGATACAAAATACAAAGACCATGATAAACATGTTTTATTTTCTCTTTGTCTGTCTATAAAATGTTCAATAGTATACAACCATTGGGATGACACTGGGTAGAGAAAATGGGTAAGAATACAGGGTAACATTTCCTGACCCTCACCAGGAGCATATAACAAAACATTCTCTCTTGAATTAATAGTGGTAACAGCTGATCATAATTTGTTTAAATTAAAATTATAAATTTTGAGAATCTTTTAGAAATAATCAGTCTCTCTTCTTTGGATGTAATAATTACTGATGTTTTATTACAAAAGGACTTCTGCAGTCTTCATGCCAAGTGTGAACAGAATTCTTCATTTTTATTTGGCAAATTTCAAATTCTTCTTAACACAGTGTAAACATTTGATATTAATGAACATTACTTTAACAATTTGGGCTTGTAATTTGAGTGTATTTGATTTTTGTGTTGCTTTCATGTACAACAATTCCATCAGTTGGTGAAGTTATTAAACCACTTTGTTCATAATGATTAATGTGATATGGTCTGGTTCATTTTTGTTTGTTTTTTTTTGTTTTGTTTTGTTTTTTCGCTACTTGTTTTTATGATCAAATGCTACCCTTCTAGAACCACTCTGTTCATTCTAACTTTAGTAATATCATTGCATTAGCAGATGCTTTCTAGTCACCATTTTCAGCCTTTGTTAATTAAGTAAAATATTATATGTATATCTCTGTTCCATAAATATTCCTTTAAAATAAGTCTATGATGGCGAAGAAACTGTTTCAATATCATCTACTTTATTCTTCTTCATTACATTATTTTCACGCATAATTAAACTTTTATAAAATACCTACTATAAAATAAACATGCTTTATTAACATTCATAAGTAATATCTGATAGTGAACAGAAAAAAATGATAAAATCTCATATTTACACTGTTTTTCTATTTCCCATGAGATCACCTGTGTGTGTCATTTGTCTTTTCAGTTCCTCTCATCATCTAGTGTGGATCTTTTCATCTACAGTTCCCTCATCAATATCATTTTTAAGACCCACCTGATAAGAGCCAATTCTCTCAGGCTCCATCTATCTAAAGAAAGTCATCATCTTCACTTCATTTTAGAGAATAATTTTACTTGATACAGAATTTGTTACTGATTGGTTTTCACTGTGAACATTTTATTCCAGTACATTCTACAGTCACAGTCTCTTTACTCTTTCTAGAGAGAAGCTAATATTTGATCTCAGTGAAGTTCCTTTAGCTTTCCTCTTGTGGCTTTCAAAGTTTCTTAGCAGTCACTAGTTTCACTACAACGTGTCAGTAAATAGATCTTTAAAAATATATCCTTATTGGTATTCTGGGTGCTTAGTATTTTTTAAAATATTTGGTCAGAATTTCATCAACCAGGGGTGGAATTTGTTCTCAACTCCACTTCTTTTTTTATTTTGCTTCTATTTCTACTAAAATTCTGAAGCTCTCGTTTTGAGGATTTTTGTCTTCTCCTGGAATGCTCTGAGGCCCCAGGGAATCTGTTAGTTTTCATTGCTCTATTAGATGGTCATAGCTGCTTTTTGACTTAGATCATGGTTTAGCTTTGCAACTAAGTACTTTAGGTACTGACTCTGGATTCTAGCCTTCCTGCAAGATACTGCAGGATTTCATGGTTTATTCTCTCTTGTGGTACAATTAATTTTGCAGTATATTATTGACAGTGTGTTCCCACTGAAGACTCTATTCCATGTGGGCTTTGGTTTTTCTTTTTCTTTAGGCTTCCAAGTGTCTTTTCTGTGTCACTATTGATCAGTTGGCAACTACTGACTAATCAGAACTTGTCTTTAAACTCACCAATGCAATCTGTTTTCCACACATAGTGAAGATAGGGTCAGAAATCAATGTGTTCAGCCTGTTTATTTTTCTGTGAGGTTTGTACTTTTGCCAAGTAAATGATGAAATTAATTGTCTATTGTTCACATCACCAATACATTGAGTATACACATTTATTGAGGGACATTTACTATTTTTTTATTAAGTGCCATACCATTTCAATATTTGAAACAGTTTCTTTTTAAAACAATATTTCTTTCTCCTCCTGGTTATCTTCTGATGGTGACGTTGTGTAATATTAATCAGTGATATACCCTATGAAAAAGGCAAGTTTCATTGTACCATTTTCATTCTTTTTGGTTTTGATTTCATTTCCACTGCTGTGATAAAATACCGTGACAAAAAGCAGCTTAGGCGAGAAAGGATTTCCTTGCACTCACCGTTCTGGGCTATATTCTGGGAACCCAAGTTGACAAGAACTGACAACATCACCTCACATCCACACCAGGAACAGAGAGAACTGGATATGCAGAGCTTCTCTGCTCTACTACAGTCCAGAGCCTAAACACCCTCTCTCAGGCAAGGTCTTCTCATATCAGTTCAGGCAGTCAAGGCAATCTTATGCAAACATTCCCACAGGTCATGTGATTATGCAACCCCCACCTTGAGATGCTTCTCAGCTGAACCTTCTGTGAAATTGACAATTCTAACTAACCCTCCCTTTGTGTGGGGTGACTCAGCCCTAACAGGCTTGAGGGCCAGCAGGACCAAACCAGTAATAAGATACTTCCTGAGAGCCAACCTGGGTCTTCCTAAGGGGCTTAGCTACAGCAGCTGAGACATGAACTGAGATGACCTGGACCAATGAGAGGCAGCACATCACACCAGCAGATGCATATTCATCAGACCTTCCCCTGAGGCAGGGTGGAGGGTGTATAAGGCTTGCCTCTGCCTGAATACATTGAGCTTCTTTTTTTGACATCCTCCCAGAGTCTGTGTTGTTGACTTTGTGCCTACTCACTCTCTCAAGGGAACAGCACAGGACCCTGCCATCCCTTTGCTCATATTTGCCTACATTATCCTCTCATCCATTTCCCCCTTATTTCCTTTTATGGCTCAAGTTGTCTTAGTTCCATTTTCATGTCATTGTCATTTGTGCACATGTGAGTTTGTAAGCTCTAGCCTCCCATACGTCAGAAAACGTGGTATTCTGAGTTGAGATTATTTAACATGAAGAGGTCATGTTCCTTCAGTTTCTCATGGGTGTCGTAATTTCACTTTTACTTACAGCCAAATAAAACCTCACTCAGCACATATGCCACAATTTCTTGTTTATTTATCTCTTGGTGGACTTTGTAGATTTCATAAGCTTGCTTGTGTGAACAATCGCATAAGAAACATGGATGATCAGCTTTACTGTCTGTGGACTAAGATCCCTTCAGGTAGACAACTGTATGAAGGTGTCATGTGCACACTTTGCACAGAGTCCTTAATAACATTACAAATTGTTTCCTAAAATTTCCTCTATTACTTCCTCTATTCTTGCGTCTGTGTTCTCAGACATTATTGTCTTCTTTTTTGATTGATTGTTTTAAAAGCTAAAAACGTCGATATCACTGTAACTTTCCATAAGTATGTAGGTAATATTTTTCTTCTCATTTTCCTGTGTTGTTATATGGATCCATCTGTACTTACATAAGTAAAAAGACCAAGTTGATCTCTGTAATCTTTTGCTCAATTTGAAGAGACTAAAATTTTATTTAGAAAATATTCATTAGACAAAATAATCAGGAAGTGTTAAGATTTAATTTTATTCATTTGTAGGTTTGTGTGTGAGTGCACGTGTGTGTGTGTGTGTGTGTGTGTGTGTGTGTGTGTTTGTGTGTTTGTATGAATGTATGCCACTTGTGTATGTACTCTTGGAGGCCAGAAGTGGGTATCATCAGACCTACCCAAGCTAGTGTTACAAATGGTTGGAAGCACCCAGACTTGGATTTTGGAAAGTGAACCCAAGTACTCTGCAAGAGGAGCCAGTGTTCTTACCCATGAGTGACCACTCCAGCCCCAGAATGCCCACTTTTCTTTCAGCTATTGCATTACACCGCTAAAAGCTGAAAAGTAAATTAGTATTTTTTCTTGCCAATATTTTTTTATCAATTTCATATGAATATTTATTATTTCTTTAGTGTCGCTTCACATCTTTACCCCTTTGAATCAATAATTTAAACAAAACTTAGAAATCTCATACGAGGCATTTTTATATACAGCCATATCCCCAGGTGGCCACTATTTCTTTAAGATTTGATGTGCACTCTACACAGGCCTTTCTCTGACTGCTGATTGAAAGGCAATCTTCTGGACCTGGTTGTTGCTGCTGTCTATGCAATGACAGTTCGGTAAACACATTCTGACTGAGCTGGACAAACTCTATTCAACTCTGTGCACCTGTCTGCTCCGTTCTCCTCACTTTCCATTTCATTTTGAATGTCTTTATTTCTACTTTTGACTCTTCATGGAATATGGGGGGTGGTGGGTGTTTTGTTGTTGCTTTTGTTCTGTTAAACTTGTTTGGAAGCTGCTGTGCAGAGGAGGCAAGATCATATTAATGAGCTGAATTAGCTAAGCATTAGCTAACTTTTATCAATTGCATCCACTCTGTGACATGTGGAAAACATGGGAATGCTAATGCTAATTAGGGTCATTAGTGGAACAGAGGAGATGTTCAAGAAATGCCAATATTCACAAGAATTAAGACAAAAATATATTTGAGGACAGAGGAGTTAGTTCAAAGGATAAAGAGGTTGTTCCACAAGCATGTTTAGATTCTAGAACCCCTGTAGAATTCAACTACATGGTTGTTGTCATGTTGAATACAGCCCCAGTACCCCAGGGGTAGACACAGGAAATCAGCTGAGAAAGCTGATTAGCCAGACCAGCAAGAATCACTGAACTGCAGGACCATATCCCCTGCCGAAATCAATGGTAATGGAGGAAGACACCCAGCATCCATTTCCCACCTCTACATGAATAGGTGTGCATACACACAAGTACCCCAATACATGGAATGAAAATACATTCACACAAGCACACCACACAAATATGTATGTTATGACACCTATTGCACCCATGACATGAAAATTATGAGTCCATATTCTGGATTTTCTGAGCCTGTGTCTTGATTAGCTTAGCATATTTGTCCATAATTTCGCAAGCTTATTTATAAAATTTCATTCTTAGTCTTTGCTCTCTTTCTTTCTAATTAGATAAAAAAAACACTTAGAACTAATGACATATTTCCTAATTCTGCCCCAAACCTCTAGGTTATCTATAATACAGTACCTTTCCTTCTGTGTTGGCAAATATTAGTTGAAAAAAATTTTTCTTATCATTGGAGTTAAACTTCCCTAAACTATATTTTTCTTTTTTTGTATGTTAGGTATATGTGATATTTTTAGTAAGAAACATTTCTACTGATTTATATAGATTCTTTTATTTTAGGATAGCTCACAGGAAATGTTTTATTTTTTATGTAAATGAAGGAACAAAGTCAGCTGTAGCACAAATCTTAGATTATTGAATCTACCTTTAGTCAGCATTAAATTCTTTATTCTGAAAACTAAACTTTAATGTTGGGAAAATTCCAAGGAGAAGGAGGAGGTTGATGGTGGCAAGTAGAGGAGAAATGTGAAAACAACTTAATTTAGAGGTAGAGAGGGAAGGACAGATGGATTTTCTAATCAGGAGAAAGAATTTTCCCCATGAAGGGTGTCTCTAATTCTGCATGTAAATGAGATTTACTATTTACCACCAATTTAAGTTCTATATTCAAAAGCAATACTAAATAAGGAGATGAACTGATCAATGACAAATATTGCTTTGTATAATTTGATAATAGGTCTCTTTTATTTGTTGCAGGACAAAAATGTGATCTCATTTAAACAGCAGTACATACTAATTCAGTAAAGTTCCAAACAATAAAAAGTATTTATTCTTATTAGGAATATATAATAAAGATTTCTCTGTGTTCACTTTCAAATAAGATTGATTTATTTTACTCTCTCTATGTAAAATATTCTAAGGACTATAAATACGCTAGTTAATAAGATAAGGTTTTATCTTGAATTAAAAAATTTAAACAGAGTTTCACTTTTAAAATGCAATATACAAAGAGTCTTTTAAAAATGTAAAAGGTTTTAAACATCATCTTAAACAATCATGTACTTACATGTTTTTCTTTAATTTCTCAGTTAATGCCATTCTTAACATTCCTGAAAACAGAAAATTGTAATTAGAAACTATTGGTTAATATAATTCAACTTTCAATGTAAACATTTTTGCTTTTTTGTAACATATTGTATTTGTCCTTTTTCTTTTGAGGCCCAACCAGGAGACTGAGCATTGAACAATTTAATGGAACAAGAATGAGAACATCATTAAGTCAGTGGCAAAGAGAACATTTGAAATGCACTTACAACTGTCCCACAGATATGTTTGCCACCATAAAAGCAACTCAGCAGGCAATAAATACTGCTTTCTTCTGCTTTCTGTTGACAGCAGAAATTAGTAATGTTGTCTTATGACAATTGTCTATGTGTGAGAGATTTACCAGCTCTGTAGATAGAATGTAGGTCTCCGACAGCCACTGTGGTAACTGCTTTTATTGAGCCAACTTTGAAAGGAAAATAGTTCATACAAATACAAGTATTTCACACACCAAATTGGTGAGTAGAATAGGAAAATAGTCATACTAAATACAACAAACATATGTAGCTATTAGATAATTACAATCACAGAAATATCACCTATACACAAAATAATAGCTAAAAAATAAAACATTAAATTAAGCTTACAATTATATTAACAGACAAAAAAGACACCTCATTTTCCCTGCCCACAATAAACATTATTTTACAGTTGACATCTCTAAGCAACTTTGTCCTGTAGGTCAAAGATGTTAAAATATGAAGTATTGTACCTACCAAATTTCTGACAGTGGACTGTAGTCAATGAACATAACTTTGTATTTGTATAAACATTGATTAACTTTGGCAAACAGCAATTGTCATGAGCATCACTGTGATCGGTAAGGTTATAATATTAATATCAAGAAGAAGCTGCACACATACTCTTTTGCAGTCTACAGTTCTTTAATGGCTTCATTTAAAAAAAAACACCACACTTATTTTCAAATCATGTATAAGTTAAGGGTAACAACTGAAGGCATACTCATATGAGCATTTTCTATATCTGCTAGAAAATTCACCTATTCTAATATAAATACAGATTGGAAGGAAACTACCACCAATAAAGTTCTCAACTCCACAGTTACTCTTAGAGGAATATGGCTGGTTATCATTTACTGCTCCACTCCATAAGAAATTGACTTAAACAGGGAAGTTAAGTGCTTAAAGAAGGAAAGTATTGAATAATTACAAGTTTAATTAGTAAAATATGTAAATATAAATCTTTCATATTCTAAAACTGTCAGCTCTCAACTAACTTAATTTCTTGATTGGGCTTAGAAATTAATTAGGCTGTAGTATTCCTTAGCAAGCTTCATTTGCACATTGAGCTGCATTATGATGTATTTGGTGTTAAATATTATTTATGAGAGGAATAATATTTCCACAAGGATATATAAATGATGGATGTGTTAATATCTATGGTAGTGAAGAATTAACTTCATACTTTTAAATATAAAATTCTGGGATACCCTGAGTGTAGAACTATGTGTAGAACTATCCATTAAAAAGTAATGCGCAGAAGAAAAGCTACATCTTTCCCCTTATGTGTCCTATTGCACTTCTTGTAAATTTCCTTTAATGTTGTTTTTTATAATTATGCAACAGTAGGAACTGAATGCCAAACACCTAGAATATTAATTAATGGTTTACTAATTTAAAAATAATTAAAAAATTGAGGGCAAGTAAGAACTATAGACATATATAATGACAAATAGATAACTTTTGGGTGTATACATATTCACTCACACAATGTACACACACAAGCATATATATATATATATATATATATATATATATATATATATATATACTTATGATGGGATGTGACCTCTATTATTCTTTATTTGGTAGTTATAAATCAAGTTAATAAACTGTGAGTGCAGTGCCCTTTGCCAACTTTATCTTTTTATCATTAGCTTTCTCTTTTACTGCCCTCCCCCTAGCTTTTGTCTTGATGTTCTTAGATCTTGAACCACATTGGAACCCTTCTCTTATATGTCCCATAGTGATTGACCATCAGACGCTCTTAGACAATGTGCAGAAGAAAAGTGTCATCACAGGGATTTCAGCCTATCTGGTTTACACTGAGAGCAAATGCAGCCATATATATTAAACATAAAACATACAGGTAGACTAAATGTTCCGGGGAAGAATGAAGATCTAATACACCCTGAGTCTAGGAAGACCATAGTAATAACATCACTGACTTTTCTGTCCTGTAAAACTCAAAATCTGATTTGAAGAGGCAGACAAATTAGAAATGCCAACTGATAGATGAAAATAAATAATCATACACATCTTTTCTCTCTAGTCAAGTAATGTAGGTGCAGCATTCTAGAAAACTAGCTACTTTAGACAATACTATTCCAGTTTATCCAAACATTAGCTAAAAACCAAAGTAAATAAGGAAAGACACTGAACAGTAGCCTCAATCTGGTGCAAAAAGTAGGGAATTCTCACAAAAGAGGGACGCTGTTTGTATTTGGGGGGGGTTGTTTTCTTTTTTTTTCTGAAAAGAAATCACAGTGAGTAGAGTGGAGAGAGCAGGCTGTGCTAAGGAAGATGACACTGAGGTCCTCATGAAGTGAAGCACCTGCCTTAGGAAAGGACTCTTATTTAGAAGATGAGCCAAGTTGAGATTACCACCAAGGAGAGCTGTTCCTCTTCCACTGATGGCGGTTAAAGAAGACTTTTGCCCAGGCCAGCAGGGTTTCAACGGGAACTCGACCACCCTAAAGACAGATTGATAGGGACAGGAGACTCAAAGGAAGATACCAAGACAGGATTCTGATCAAGGTGCAACTTTATTTTTCTCCAGGAGGGTTTATATAGTTCCTGCAGGGTAGAAAGAGCAGGAAGCTGTTATCTGCATAGGGTGGGGCAAGCTAACAGGATGTTTATGTAGGATGTTTACAGGGTGAAAGGTCAAGGGCTCTGATTCAATGTCCTGTTGCTAGGCAACCTGACTGTAAGATGATCTAGTTCCCTGTCTTATGGGAGGTCTGTATTTTTCCACTAACTAGAGATTCTGTCCTTGTCCCTGACAGACTTTAGCAATGCTTATTACAAGTCTACTGTATGAAGAAGTGGCACTGTTTATAGGGAAACATCTCTGTCTCTATGCTGTTGTCATTGGGGCTAAGAAGGTTGTTGTTCTGAAGATCCCAAAAAGATTTCCCTAATATTTTCTTTGACAGAACTGAACAGCCCTAGCCAAAGTATTGGAGCTATTTCTCCATTGGTAAAGATGGTCCTGGTTAGATAAATATGTCTTCAACTAGGTAAATAAACTAGAGGGAACTTGAAAAGTTTGTATTGCAGCTTTTACTGTAACTGCAGAATGTTGACGATAGGGTGTGTCACAGTAATTTTCTATCTTCCACTATTTTTTATTAAATCAACTGTGATCCACTATAAAATTTGTAAATTGGTCAACATCCTCTGAAATAGCAATCCACATTACCACCAAAAACTCAGGAACTTCTTTGGAACCCTACCACTAATTCAATTATGGTTTCTTGTCACTCTGTCTAGACTTATGGGTACCTTAATATCACAGGGAGACTTAATTTCTATTTGACAGGTTCAAGTAGATACACATTCTTCCAAAGAATAAAGTCTCACTGCAATGGGGCACATATCCTAGGATGCTTAGTCATGTCGTGGCATTATAATGTTTAGCCATGAATTTCTCACTTCTCTCTCTTATAAAGTCACCCTCCTCTGCTAGTATTAGTGCATCATTCCATATATCCAATGAGTCCATAATATACTATTTTTCTTAGTTAAGCAAGCTCCAGTTTTTTTCTATAGGAACATCAGAGCAGCATTATTTGTTGTTTGTTTTGTTTTTGTTAATATACACTGGTTGTGATTTCCCCTTTCTATACTACTTCCAGTTCCTCCCCATCTTTACTCTCATCAGGATCCACCCCATTTCTGTCTTTCAGCAAAAAGCCAACAGGATTCTAAGGGATAGTAAAATAAAATAAGACAAAAGAAAAGCTAACACTAACACATTGGAATAGTGCGAAACAAACAGAAAGAAAGAAAGAAAGAGAGAGAGAGAGAGAGAGAGAGAGAGAAAGGAAAGAAGGAAGGAAGGAAGGAAGGAAGGAAGGAAGGAAGGAAAGAAGGAAGGAGCCAAAGTAAAGGCACAAGAAATAGATATAGATGTCAAGAAATCTACTCTTTTCACACTCAGGAATCCCATAAAAATATTAAACTGAAAGCCATACTATAAATGCAAAGGACCTGTATGGTTAAAAAAAAGGAAATGAAAAATAAAAAATAGAAATTGTAAAATGAAATAAAAATAAAAACACAAATTAAAAACATAAAAAAAGCCCTGATACATTATGAGACAAGGAACCTCCAAAGATGCAGTTGAATTCCTTTTCTTTTCATTATATTCTGCTGGACATGACTCCTACCTGAAGCTTGTTTCCCCAGTGATAATCCCTTGGAAAAGCTAAATATTCATTTGCAAGTAGTTATTAATTGAAGATAGCTTCTAGTTTAGGGATAGGGTCATGTGTCTACTTCTCCTTTCAGCTCGAGGACCCCCAGTCTCTGTGAGTTCATATGTGCATCACTTCTGTCATTTCCTGGGTGTCTTTCATTCCCTCTCGTTCTTATACTCTTTTAGCTTCCTCTTTTTGCTGGTTCCCTAAGTCCTGAGAAGGAGCAGTTGATGGAGAGATCCTGTTTATGACTGAGTGTTCCAAGGTCTCTGCATGTTGTTTGTCTGTGAGTCACTCTATTTTTTCCCATCTGCTGCAAGAGGAAGTTTCTCTTATAAAGGCTGGGCAGTACACTGATCATTAGTACAGTAGATGTCATTAGGAGTCATTTTATTGCTATCCTTGGTATTACCCTAGGTCTGTGTGATATCTTGATTCTGGTTTTGATCTTAGGAGTGGGCCTTAAGTCAAATCAGATATTGGTTGGTTATTCCCATAAGATTTGTCTCACCATTGCCCTGGCACATTTTGCAGGGTGGACACCAATGTAGATCAAAGGTTTTTTAACTTGTTTGCTATTTATGTTTCTGTTTGAGAACATGTAGGTTACATTTCTGTACCAAAGACACTAGAACATAAAGCTTAAGGCCCTACGTAGACACCAGCTGGATTTTTCCATGTTCAAAGAGTTGTGTAGGTGTTGTCTTCAGAGAATCTAGGCATCAGTTTATGGAGGCCAATCTATCATATTGGCAACAACGTGGGCTGCTTGGGTGTTTTCATAAGACCCCTTTGGTCAACTACTCAATTAAATTTCATCTAGGTACTTCAATGGTAAAAAGATGTCCACTTGAGTCTTAGTCTCCCCCTTACTTAGCAAAATCATTTATTTTACCTTCATATGTATAGATGTTTTATGAAGCTTCTTCTGTGTTTAGTTTCCATGCTACCTCTATAATGAACCTTAATTTAGGTGTCTCTCCTATGTTTTCTCCCTCATTCTTCTTCACTTCCTCCTACCCACATGAACTTCTTATTCCAGTCCTCCATCCATCCAGAACAAAAAACTCTTTCTCTTTCCTAGAGATATCTATGTATTTCTAAGCCCCATAGTCCATGAAACTGTACCTACCCTCTGTAATTCTATAGACTGAAGCTTTATTATCATTGACCTTTGAGCTAATGTGTACATATAAGCAAACATATACCATATTTATCATTTTTTTTTGGTCTGGGATACCTCACTCATGATCACCTTTTTTTTCAAGTCCATCCATTTTTCTGCAAATTTAATGATTCCATTTGTTTTAATACATAATAGTCCCTCCTATGAATATACCACATTTCCTCTATCCATTCTTCTTTTGAGGGGCATCTCTAGGTGGTTTCCAACTCCTAGCTTTTATGAACAGAGCAGCAAAAAAACCTGGTTGAACAAATGTCTTTGTGGTAAGTTGAAACATTATTGTGGTATGTTCCCACGAGTGGTATAGCTGATCTTGAGTTAGATAGATTCTCATCTTCCCGAGGAATCTTCACACCGATTTACATAGTTGCTGCACAAGATTGTAGTCACACCAGCAATGAATGAGTGTTCCCCTTGCTCCACATCCTTGCCAACATAAGTTGTGAATTTGGATAAATAAAATTTTATCTATCTTATTGAAATTCTTAAGGAACTGACTCTTAGTTTCATTGATTCTTGGAATAGTTTTTTATTGTTGTTGTTTCTATTTTGGTGTTTTCAGCCCTGAGATTGATTTTTTTTGCCATTTATTCCTTTATGTATGATTTCTTTTTGTTCTAAAGCTTTCAGGTATACTCTTAAGTTACTAGTTAGTTCTCTCCAATTTTTCTTATGTAGGCACTTAGTGGTATAAACTTGTCTATTAGAAGAGCCTTCATTGTTTTCCATAAGTTTGGGTATGTTATGTATTCATTTTAATTGAATTCTAGTAAGTCTTCCATTTCTTTTATAAATTCTGTCTTGATCAATAATCCAGTTAGTAGTAAGTTGTTCAGTTTCAATGAGTTTGTAAGCTTTTTCTGCTTCTTTTATTGACATCCCAGTTTAATCTGTAATGTTCAGATAGGAGGCAGATGTCATTTCAATTCTCTTGTATCTGTTGATACTTCCTTTGTGTCTGAGTATATGGTCAGTTTTAGAAACATTTCTATGTGTTGCTGAGAAGAAAATATACTCTTTTCTGTTTGAGTGAAATATTCTGCAAATATCTCTTAGACCTATTTGATTTATAATGTCAGTTAACATCAATATTTCTGTTTAGTTTTTGTTTGGGTAACCAGGTCATTGGTGAGAGTTGGGGATTTAAGTCTTCCACTGTGAGTCTGTGAGGTCATTATGTGATGTAAGCTATAGTAGTGTTTCTTTTATAAACTTTGGTACCCCCATGTTTGCTGAATAGAGGTTAAAATTTACAATGTTCTGTTGAATTTTTTACTTGCTGAGTATATAGTATCCTTACTTACTTTTTCTGATTAGTGTTGGATTGAATTCTATTTTGTCAGATATTAAAATAGCTATACTATTTCTTTATAGGTCCATTTGCTTGGAATATATTTTCCATCCTTTTAACCGTGAGTTAATGTCTACCCTTGATGTTAAGGTGTGTTTCTAGGATGGAGTGGAAGGATGCACCCTGTTTCACATCCATTTTATTAGTATGGCCTTTTATTAGGAAACTGAAGCCACTGGTGTTGAAAAATATCAATGAGCAGTGTGTGTTGATTCTTGTTATATTGTTGTGGTGGTGGTAGCTCTGTGAGAGAGAGTGTGTGTGTGTGTGTGTGTGTGTGTGTGTGTGTGTGTGTGTGTATGTGTGTGTGTGTGTGTGTGCTCCCCTCTTTTGAGTTGCTGCTCTGGGATTATTTGTTCTTTGTTTTTTTAGGAATGGTTAATCTCTTTAGGCTGGACTTTTCCTTATAGTGCTTGTTTTTAGGACTGGATTTATACATATTGCTTTAATTTAATTTTATTGTGGAGTGTCTTTTTTATTCCATGCATTGTGATTGAAAGATTTTTCTGGGTATAGTAGTCTAGGCTGGCATCTGTGGTCTCTTAGAGTTTTATAGAACATATAACCAGATCCTATTGCTTTTAGAGTCTCCACTAAGAATTCAAGTATTAGTCTAATATATCTATATGTTACATGACCCATTTTCCTTGCAGCTTTTAGTATTCTTTCTTTATTCTGTATGATTAGTGTTTAATTATCTCTGCAGAAGAATCTTTCTTTTCTGATTCATTTTATTTGATACACTGTGTACAATTTGTACCTTGATAGGCATCTCCTTCTTAAATTAAGGAAGTATTCTTCTATGATTTTGTTGAAAATATTTTCTGTGTTTTTGACCTGAGTTTCTTCTCTTCTCTCTATTTCGATTATTCTTAGATTTTTGTCTTTCTGTATTGCTCCAGATTTCTTGGGTGTTTTCTGTCACAATATTTTTATATTTACCATGTTCTTTAGCCAAGGTGTTCATTTTTGATATTGTAATTTCAATGTCTGTGATTCTCCCTTCCACCTCTTGTATTCTGTTGATGAGGCTTTTTGTTCAAGTTCCTAAATTTTCATTTCCAGAATTCGCTAAGTTTGTGGGTTTTTTTAATTGATTTTTTTCTACCTTTAGGTCTCTTTTCACTGTTTGTTTATGTTTTCATAGATTCATTTAGGTGATTTATTCATTTCCTCTTTGAGGACCACTATCACATTCTTAAAGGATATTTTATGCTTTAGCTACATTGTAATTCTTCAGGCATACTGTGGCAGGTTTCCTGGGTTATTGTGGAGACATATATTATTGAGTTTGTTTTTGTTTATGTGTTTTGTTTTGTTTTTCTGGCATCTAGGAATCTAGGTTGGGAATGATTTTAACTCTAGCTTTGGATAACTGATTTTGTCCTTCTTGGTAAATGTTTTGATCCATGGTTTCTATTGCCTTTTCTGGTTCTTTGGAGAGTGTGGCAGCTTTGTGTTACCTAGTATGGAATTTTTCTGAGATCCTGCTAGGTATGGCCAATGAGGGTTCCAAAAAAATGTATTTCTAAGTATTAGGAGCTGATACTTAGGAATGGGGTAGGTTGGGGTTTGGGGGTATGAGGAGATGTACTGGAGGGAGGAAAGCATGGTGTTCCACTGAATCTGCTTAGTCCACTAGGGATGGAGGCGAAGTCAGAAGAGGCCCCAACAGATAGCTGCAGAGATGGGAATGACTGAGGTATTGGATTTGGAAGAGATGATGGAGAGTAAAGATCTGAAGCTAGCCTACTTGCTGGCCTACTTGTTTCTCTGTCAGGGTTGCTGGCAGTTTACCAGGGAATGCCTACTGAAGTTGGGGACTAGGGTAACAGTGAGTGCAGAGAGGACTGAAGGGGAAGATTTGTATGATCGCCTTGCTGTGTATAGGGGCAGAGAGGAGCAGGAAGAGGCCACAGAAAGTAGTCTACTGTGGAGATAGGGGTGAGACTGGGGGATTGGATTCAGAGGAGAGGAGAGAGAGGTGAAGATTTGCAGTTAGGCTACCTGCTTCCCTGGTCAGAGGGTAGATATTTATGAATTTATATTTTTTTGATAATAATTATAAATATACTTTTTATTTTTGTTTCTTATATGCTGTGGGATGTTCTATATGCTATGAATATGTGTTGCTCTGATTGGTTCATAAATAAGATGCTGATTGGCCAGTAGCCAGGCAGAAAGTATAGGCAGGCTAAGCAGACAAGGAATTTTGGGAATAGGAAGGCTGAGTCAGGAGATACCAGCCCACTGTCCAAGGAGCATCATGTAATGGCACACAGCTAAAGGCATGGAACACGTGGTGACATATAGATGAACAGAAATAGGCTGAGTTTAAGTGTAGGAGCTAGTCAGTGGCAGGCCTGAGCTAATAGCTGAGGAGTTTTAATTAATATAAGTCTCTGTGTGTTTACATGGGGGATGCAAGTGAAAGAGCTTTGTCCCAACCACCGGCCAGCTGGGACTAAGGAAAACTTCCAACTACACTTACATTTTAAAGAAAATCTTGTAAAATATCACATATGTTAATCATGTTTTATAGATATAACAATATGGCTACTAGATAAGGTGTTTTGATTAGGAGAATAGGGAGGGATGAAGTCTTATCCTACTATTTGGAAATTTTTCTTAAGAATATTCTCAATTTCTTTCTTGTAAACAATTAATAGTTCATATCAGCCCCATTTCAGGTGTTTGTTTTTTCCATAGTTGCATTGCTGCTTTCACATTTACTTGTATGTGAGCATGTGTTTGTGTGTGTGTATATGTCCATTAAGCATTTCAGATTGCACTGTGGCTGTTCTTTCAAAAGCAGTCTTGGAATTATATTTTAATTTTTGATTTAGCAGTCCACATCTATTTTTTTCCACATATTTCATGTTAGCCTTTTGTAATCTTTGCAACCAACTTTTAAAAAAAAATTACATATTTTGGTGGAACTGACCTTAATGCCCTCATGTGGGCTAGCTGTCATGATATGATATCAGAAGACATAATACAATCTTCCAAAGAAGAGAGATCACCAATAGTCCTATCTATCTATGATGCCTGTGAACAATATCAATGACCAGCTTGTCAAGTGAACCCTCCAGTGCAGTAGTGGCACATACATCTTAGCGGTTATAAGCTGCTTAAATGCAATAAAGAAATGAAAGTTAGTAGTTAGACATTGCAATAGAACTTCTAGTCATATTAGATATGTTTTAAAAATTGAGCAGATATATTTTAGACAGATCATCTTCAAACCCTTCAGAGATCTACAGAACATGGCATTTAAAATGTTTTAATAACTTCGATTTTTTTCTTTTTTGAGACATGTCTGCTCCTGGCAGTACCAATCTACTTCAGAGAAAATATGGGCATTGAAGAAACTGCATATGGAGTTAACTTTCATTGTGGCTAAAGTTAGCCACCGGACAACAAAGTATCCTCAAATCAACAGGACAAAATGGACAGACAGGACACGAAACAAAGGACTACTGATTGTTGCCAAAACAATTGTGGTTATGGCTTTATCAAAAGGCATCTTCTGAGGCCAGGACAATATGGCACCATCCCTGAAGTGGCCTTCGCAATCTGGAAAAGGTACAGTGTTCTTTTCTTCGAAGGCAGCTGAACAAGCAGTGGGCCAATGGCTTCTGTTGTGCAATGGAACAGCAGCAGAAACAGCTATTCTTGAAGAGTAACTAAGCTCACGCCTCTCAATAGTAGATTGGCATTTAATAGAGAGATGTGGAGAAGAAGGGGATGCTGAGATGAAGCCATATATACACAGCCAAGAAGAATGGACAGCTGAATTCAAAAACCATCAACAATTTCCGGAATTTAAAATCCTGGATCATGACAGGACACTAGTGGAATTCAGGTGTTTCTGGTACATGGACTGCTCTCACCCAATGTGAGGTTGAACTGTTGACCTTGTGTACATCCTATTTCACAAATGAGTCTGTCAGATACACTAAGCCTATAAGCTGAAGACGATGTCCCAACACTGCGGAGAAACCTCAGGTGACTGTCCAGGCAGCTGGCTGTTTCTGTCAACTCACAATTTTTTTGGAAGTTGCTTGCATGCACTTCCTGTTTTTATTTTTGTTAGCTAATATTATTTCCTTCTTGGGTCTCTGAGGGAGTTGAAGATTAGTTAGTTATAGTTGAAGATTAGTTAGTTATAGTTGAAGATTAATTAGGATAGAAAGTGAATTAGATACATTTTGGACTTACCAAAATAGGATAGATAATGGAATTATTTTCTGTGATTTGTCAAACACAAATGGACTAGACATTGTTTAGGTATTTATTACTTGTGTATATTGTATATAGTTATTGTACTTTTGTATATAGTTTTTCTTTTGTTAGTTATAACCTTTTGCTTTTTTTCTTTTTATTAAAATAGAAAAGGGGAAATATGGTGGTATTTTATTTGTACTGAAATGTGATTTTCATTGTATGTTAATAAAT
Source organism: Peromyscus maniculatus bairdii (assembly GCF_049852395.1). Taxonomy (NCBI): domain Eukaryota; kingdom Metazoa; phylum Chordata; class Mammalia; order Rodentia; family Cricetidae; genus Peromyscus; species Peromyscus maniculatus. The sequence goes on along the minus strand of NC_134867.1, from coordinate 43,922,405 downwards.
AAAGTTGCTCAGGGGTCAGAGCTATTAGAGCCATAGCAAGAGCATGGTGGTGGTGGTGGTGTACGCCTTTAATCCCAGCACTTGGTAGAAGAGCTAGGTAGATCTCTGTGTGTTCAGGGATACAGCCAGCATTGGAGACACACACCTTTAAGACCCGGAGGGCTGTACATACAGGCAGTGATGAGGTAGTCATGTGTTTGGGTTTACAACCAATGAGAAGGCAGAACAGAAAGACTATGTATAGACATACACACAGGAAGTAGCTTTCTTTCGGAGAGCTAGGAGCACCGCAGGAGGAAGGGTAAGATTTTAGCTCTGAGCTCTGACCTCTTGGCTATCTCTTTTACATTGGTTCTGTGTTTCTTATTTAATAAGACGGTTGATTACATCTACATCAGATCCATTCAACAAGAGGTCTACAGTGTCTGGTACTCGAAACCTAGCTAACTGCTCTGTGCTTATAAATCACGGTTATTGTAGAATAGTGTATAATCACTAATCTACTAAACTAGCATAACCACAAATACCAATCTATAAACATTTGTGCTTATACCCACAGGTAACTTCAAACTTCACCACTCACCAAGTAAACTTTGCTTTGCAGCAAATAGAGACAATTATAGAAAATGGCAACCAATCAATTAGCAAAGTTCTGGAGCACAGTCCCAATGGACACATCAACAAAACACTCTCACAAATATAGGTTCAGAGGATAGAAATCTTATACGAGCCAGAGGAAAAGGGGCTTAACTGTAAGATTGCATCTCCTAGTAGCATCAGGTGGAAAGAGGCTTCTTCCTAATTGTCTAAAGGATTTTAAAACTATTTTTAAAAGTCACCATGGTATTTTCCAATTTGTATACAATGTATTTTTTTTTGCCTGATATGACATGTATTTCAATGTGTGAATTCAAATTATTTTTTCATTTTAGAAACTATTGCTTATATACATTTTTTTGAGACAGAGTTTCTCTGTGTAGCTTTGCATCTTTCCTGGAACTCACTCTGTAGCCCAGGTTGGCATTGAATTCACAAAGATATGCCTACCTCTGCCTCTGGCTCCCAAGTGCTGGGATTAAAGGCGTGTGCCTCGACCGCCTGGCCAAATATCTACAACCAACTCTTTTTTTTCCTCTGGAGCTGAGGACCAGTGTTGCTTTAAACTCACAGAGATCTGGATGGATCTCTGCCTCCCAAGTGATAGGACTAAAGGTGTGTGCGCCACCATTTTCTGGTCTCTATGTCTATCTTGTGACTGTTCTGTTCTCTGACCCCAGATGAGTTTATTAGGGTGCACAATATTTTGGGGAACACAATATCACCACACACATGTGTGTCTGAGTGTGTGTACGTGTGTGTGTGTGCACATGTGTCAGCCAGAGGACCATTTTCAGGATTTTTTTATTTCTACTTCAGGTGTCAGAGTTCAACCTTTTATAGAAAGCACTTTTACATACTATGCTAGTCAAAAGCATGTTATGTGGCCAAAAATTAAGACATGATCTAAAATTTGGCGCTTTCATTTTTTTCCAAAAGTTCCTGCTCCTTTCTTCTAAATACTTGTGTACTATACATATTTCAGAGGGATTGCCTTTTAATAGTATCTAGTTAGTGAAAACTATTTATCTTGTAAATCTGACACTAATCTTGTTTATTTTATTCTAGAGACATAACTCTATCTCTCTGGACCTGTGTTCTTATCTGAAAACTAATAGCTTTCTGTTATTTGCAAACTTGGCTGTAATTTTATCTAAGAGCCAAATAAATATCTTTAACTTTTCTGTGTGTAGTTTTCTTTACTGTCTTTTTAAAATATTTATTTTATTTTCAATTATATTTATGTGTGTAGAAGTGAGGTGTATGTTCATATGAGGGATGGTACACAAGGAGATCACAGGCATTGGATCCCCTGAAGACAATTAGAGGCAGTTTTGACTTAGCTGGCGTGGGTGCTAGAAACTGAATTCAGAACCTCTGCATTAGCGATGTGCACAGTTAGCTGATGATTCAATTCTCCAGCCCTGCTTTTGTTACATTAAGATAGCATTATCGATGCCAGGCTGGTTTTCTAAATGACTACGGATAGAGTAGTGACCAAGTTTGAATTGCTTATTCTCCTACCGTGACCTCACAGTGTTTGGATTACAGCATATATATATATATATATATATATATATATATATATATATATATATGTGTGTGTGTGTGTGTGTGTGTGTGTGTGTATGTATGTATGTATATGTATATATATGTGTATATGTATATGCTGTATATGTATGTATATGAGGGGTAATATAATATAATATAAAATCCAAATGAGATTAGGCTCATGATACAGAGATGAATAATTAAACTAATTTTGAAGGTTTTTTTAAAAATTATATAAGCGAAGTATTATTATTTTTGTGATATGAATGTGAAACTTACGGTATTTTGTTTAAATTTAACAATGTTTCCTAAACTCACACCACACAAAGAAAAACACTGTTCTATGAAAAAAGCAAATGATGATGTATTATTTGCTTTTCCATTTCTATTTCTATTATTGCTCTGTATTCTGATGTGAGAAAACATCACGACCATGGCATTTTATAGAAAAAAAAATGTGTAGCTTTGTGCCTTTCCTGTAACTTACTTGGTAGCCCAGGCTGGCCTCGAACTCACAGAGATCCGCCTGGCTTTGCCTCCCGAGTGCTGGGATTAAAGGAGTGCACCACCACTGCCCGGTTAGTTGGTGCTATGGTTGCAGAGCATGAAATGATGACTGGGAAGCATGGCACCTGAGCAGAAGCTGAGAGCTTACTTCTCAAACCCAAACAAGGAGCAGGTAACTCACCAGAAGTGACCTGAAGCTTTTCAAACATCAAACTCCCTCTAGTGACCCATTTCTTTCAGTTAGGTCACACCTCCAAATCCTACCCGAAGAACTCCTTAACTGGAGAGCAAGTTGTCAAATAACAAGGCTCTGGGGGACATCCTTATTCAAATACCACAGTCTGTATTTATATATTTACTATATTTAATATGTACAAAAATTATCCAAAGTTATTTATTGCTCACTCTGCTATAGAGCTGATAAAATTACTGGATACATTTCACTGTCTGTTTGATTTGTAGTAGTAGATAGTCTGTTACAGGTTTGAACAAATATTTTTAAAAATATTTGCAGAGAAGCATCTAAAGCATAAATGTGAAAAACTGTTCCCACTATTCATTTTCCATTAACTTTGTTTCTTCTTAGTAGCTAATAGTTATAAAGGCACTCTGACATTATGTATACAAAAACCACTTTGCTCCTTGGTTAAAATTTCTATGATCTTCATTATCTATTTTTATTTTCTCCAGTTCAATGAAAAAGTCATGGCCATATCAGCTGCAACAGAGGTCACTGAGCACAGTCATCACAACGTCCTTTCTTTCATTTCATTTGAAATGTCCTGTCTTTGTATTAACCATTAATTATTTGCAACAAAGGGGGAAAAAAAAGCAGACTGTGTCTGAAGCAACACATTTGCCAAGTATGAGCTTTTATGGCATCTTGTAGAAATGTCATTCTAATTCTTAAACTCTTCATCAACACCAGAAAGTAGTATAAAATAAAATTAAATGAAATTTTGATACACTATTCGAAATTGTAATTTTTTAGTATATTATTTAATTCAGTGTCATGATTATTTTGTAAGCATCCTAGCACCCACTTTAAGATTGTAAATAGAACGAAAAAATGTGTGTGTTCCAGTATTTAAGTCAGGATAGGCACTAACATATGATATATAATGAAGTTTGTTTTGTGGTAAACACTGTGGTCAAATTTTATTCTAATTTCTGTTGATATTTTAGCCTCGGCTTCCCATCCATCCTGGACTTGTCTTTTTTTTTTTTTTTTTTTTTTTTTGGTTTTTTGAGACAGGGTTTCTCTGTATAGCTTTGCGCCTCTCCTGGAACTCACTTGGTAGCCCAGGCTAGCCTTGAACTCAGAGATCCACCTGGCTCTGCCTCCCAAGTGCTGGGATTAAAGGCGTGCACCACCACCGCCCGGCGGACTTGTCATTTTACTTGTAGTTCTAGAACTCTTATTTTGAAGAAATCAAACATACATAGTAAAAATTTTATTCTTTTGTTCATACAATGTGATTTGACTACTTATTTATTTATTTATTACCTAAGAAAGATTACAGATTTTTTTATTAGTTCAAAATGACTTATATTTGTATGTATTGTATTTATCCCACACAATGAGAACAAATGTGTTTTCCTATCTATTAGACTCTACAAATTAAAATGTAATCATGACCACATAATTTTTTGTTTTTTTAATCAAGAAATTAACCTTGGTATTTAAGTGTCAATGTCATATTTAAATTATGTAGCTCTTCCATTATCCAGATAAAAATACTTTAAATGCATTATGTGATAATATTATTTTCAGATTATTTATAGTATCCAGATCAAAACCTAGGTAGATCACTATGTGGATGACCACTGAAGTAAGGTATCCCAAATTCATTCCTGTTTTATATAAAATGAAAGATTATTCTTATTACAAGTTTGACAGAAGATTTGGCAAATAAATATGAATAATACAAAAATAATGTTACTTGGAATATTATGCATTAAACACATAAAAATATCAAAATATTCATTGCACCTAATGTATCATATGCAAATATATATGCATATAAAATTCACATACATAAATAGCTTCCTACTGAATAATAAGAATTACCAGGCAGTGGTTAAATCTATACGGTGTGAAGCCAAGTTTTCTGAGGAATATTCCTAAACCAACATGCATTTCTTTATCTATAAATTTGAACCACACTAATATTTACTTCACTGGTTTTAGATTCATATCAAGTAAATTATTCCTTATATTATGAAATATGTTTGACAAATCTCCTATGGCTAAATATCAGAAGTTGTTAGTGAGTAAATGTCAGCTAATATTTATATATCTGGTTTTTAAAGTCAAACACACAAAAATAGTGCCAAAACATTAATTTAGGAAATGGATTTATGCAAGTTTATGTCTTTGGAGGTCACACATATTACAGATGTACTGAAATTTATATTTTAAATCCTCAGTAATTTATCACATCACATAACTTATTTAAACTGAGTTTTTCTTTTATATTAAAGTCACAGTGCTATAGAGGATAAATGTAGATATTATTAATTAAGATATAGAGATAATTTATATAAGGGGACACTTTACATTATTTCGACTAGTGTAAAATCACATAGCAGTAAAAGATATATAATGAGAGTGAGTATGAAATATGGAGGTGTTCAAAGATTGTAGTTAAAATTGATGAGTTGATTAACCTTGTTAATGCTTTTTGGTAAATTTTGAATTTATTACAACATAAAGACTAATTTTCATTGTGAGTGTGTGTACACTTCTCTGTGTGTGTGTGTGTGTGTGCATGTGTGCGTGCGTGCGTGCGTGCGTGTGTGTGTGTGTGTGTGTGTGTGTGTGTGTGTGTGTGTGTATCAGAGTAAAGATGTCTGGGGAGGCCAGGAGAGAGCATTGAACACCCTCAAGCTATAGTTACACTCAGTTATGAACCATCTGATGTGAGCACTGGGGACTTGAACTCAGGTCCCTTAGAACAGCAATGTATACTTTTACCTACTGAGACAACTCTCTAGCCCCTTGGAACATCATCAGTTACAATTGGTAAAAGGAGTTAGTCACTGGTCTGATCATCTAAGGACATGAAGTGTAGAACATCTTTACATCATTAAACTGGAATTACATCATTAAACTTACATGGCATTAAACATGTATTAGCTTTATTTTGTAGTATTAACTGAGTCTCCTTTACTCTCTATAATGGTACAGTCACCACACTGATTCAAAGAACAGAAGCACAGAATTTGTCTGTGTATATTAGTTTGTTTAGGCTGTTAGCAAAATACCACCAACTAAACAGGCTGTAAACAACAGAAAGTTATTTGTCATCATCCTGGGCTTATGAACTTGGCCAAGCTCAATTTGCTGCCCGAAAAGGCTTTCTTGCTGTTTTCATGTGGTGGAATAGTGAGGTCTCTGGGTCTTTGCAGTAATTTTGTTCATGATTTCTCAGCTGACATGACCTATTATTGCCCAAAGTCCCACCTCCAATCCTGATGCCATCATATTAGGATGTAGTTTCAACATGAGAATTTTAGAGAAGCATATGCAGTCTATAATAACCTCATCAGCTAATGCTTATTTTAATCAGCCATGCAGTGCATATTTAAGATTTAGAACAAGGAAAAATTAGGAAATCTGCTTTACATACTCATTTAGAAATTTCCTTCTTGGGGAAGAAAAATAAATAGACTGTTCTCACATGAGTATAACAAGAAAGAACTATTTCCTTAGATTTCATGCATGTTAAATAATAGCCAAATGTTTATTCAGGAAAAGCCTGCTTTTCAGTGCAATAAAAATGAGAGGTGAATTTTACCTCACCAGTTTGGGGATTAGGAAACTGGTAACTCAACTATTTAACCAAACAAGAAAGATTCAATTGGTTTTTCTTTGGATAACATTGAAAGTATGTAATGCAAACTTGTAGCAAAGAAATTAAGAAGGTATAATAATTTTAGACAATGCTATGCCATTTTTGCTCCAATGGTGATGAGTTGCTGGAGAACTTCTCTCCAGGTTCCACCAAGCCCCGCAGTCCCACAATCCACGTATAAAATAACCACTCAGATGCTTATATTACTTACAAACTGTATGGCCATGGCAGGCTTCTTGCTAACTGTTTTTTTTTTTTTTTTTATCTTAAATTAACCCATTTTTATAAATCTATACCTTGCCACGTGGCTGGTGGCTTACTGGCGTCTTTACATGTTGCTTGTCCTGGCAGTGGCTGCAGTGTCTCTCCCTCCTTCTTCCTGTTTCCCCAATTTTCCTCTCTGTCCCGCCTATACTTCCTGCCTGGTCACTGGCCATCAGTGTTTTATTTATATAGAGTGATATCCACAGCAGTGATGAGTTACTAATTTCACACATGTACACCTAATTATGTGTTTATATATAAATATATATGTGGGCATATATGTGTGTGTTATAAACAGCTTTCTAAGATGTACATTCTCCATATAAGCTTTATGAAATGAGCATCTATGACTTACGTGAATAGTTACAATGCCCAAGCACAGCCCACGAGAGTAGCAGCAAAGCTTAGGACCCTTTAACCAAAGACAGACAAGTGAAATGAAGACACTGGAGAACCAGGTAATGGGATTAAAAGTTAGGTGGATGCCAATCAGTGCATGGATTTTTAAGCTAAGATCAAACACTTAGGTTTAATTGCAAAGGAAAAGAAAAGAAGCAATTAAATGTTTTTAAGCAAATGGGCACTAATATTAACTATTTAGTGTGACGTCAATGATGCATCTATGAGAAAGTACATCATGGATCACAGGTTAAATCTAGTGGGATAATTAAAGGTCCTTTAAAATATGCAGAAGGGAACTACTATAACTTAGAGATATGCTGCTAAAGAACACAGAAAGAGGTCAGTAGACCAAAGGCCGGTTTTGGAGGCCGAGGCAACAGAAACTGATGTATGTAAATCTATACTGTATACTTAATTTGAGGAAACTAATCTTAAATGAGGAAAATATATTTTGGCCCAGGTAAATGATACAATACTAGCATTACATATCAATTTAAGGAAAATAGAGGCATATGACTCAAGAGAGTGAAAAATACAAGGAACATAAAATCATTTACTGTCATTGATCCATAAAACACTCTTGGAATCAGTAGGGATGGAGGAATGATTTGATATTGTAAAAGTAAATTAATTATTCATACATTGTTAATTATTTAAAAGGATTTTTACTTAGGTCATTATATAATAGTGAGACTTTGTCCCAATAACCAGAACATAACATAATCAACAAAAGTAGCTTTATAGTCCAGTGACAAATCAAAAGGCTTCTAAACACCCTGCCTGGAGCTTAGAAAAGACTAACCAATGTAAGTCTTTCTATTTGCTTCTTTATTTAATAAGGATTAATTGTAATAATCACATAATTTACACTGTAAATGCCTATATATTGGAGCTAATTATGACATTTCTTTCCTACAAGGCAGACTCACCACCTAAGTAAGAGACCTTAAAATTGTCTCTCCATTTCAGTTGCATTATTTATTTTCTGAATGTTTAGTTTTGTGCGTTATGTATATATTCTAAAGACTAGTTCTCTGTGAGATGTGTATCTTGTTTATACATTTTTCCATTCTGTACTCGGCCTCTTCACCTAATTGCCAGTTTCTTTTGTTTTGCACATGCCTTTTAATTTCATGAGGGCCTATTTGTCAGTTGCTACCATTGTTCTATGGATGACCAGTCCTATATAAAATTTCTTACCTGTGAGTATATTTTGAAGTATACTCCCTACTTTTTACTCTAGTAATTTCAGCGTAAAATTTCTTTAAACAAAGTTCTAGATTTGTTTGCAGTTGCGTTTTGTGAAATATAAGCGATAGGAATCCAGTTTCATTCAGTTGATACCCACTTTCACCAGCACCAGCTATTAAAATCAGTGCCTATTTTAAGCATCTTTGTCAAAGGTAGGTATCCATGGTTTCCAGGGATGACATCTAAGTCCTCAATTCTGTTTTTTGCCCTACAGTCTTCTTATTGCCCAGGATTCCTTTGGCTATCTTTGACCACATTCTTCCATGTAAATTTTAAGATTATTCTTTATATATCTATGAGGAATGACCTTGAAATTTTTATTGGAACTTCATCGAATCTTTCGAATAATTTCAGTGGCCATTTTATCAATATTAATTTTTCTGATCCAGGAGAAACAAATCATCAAATTTGAAAATGGACCATTGAACCAAATAGAGAGTTCTCAAAAAAAATTAAAGTATAATCATTATACTTTATAAAGGATTCAACATCATTGGCTCTCAGGGAAATGAAGACTATAACCACTTTCAAATCTCACCTCCACTTAGGTAGAATGGGCATCATCAAAACAAATGTTGACATGGATGTGGGTAATGTGGATGGTGAAATATTTAATCAGAGGGAGGATTATATGGGAGATAATGGGAGAAAGAAGAGGATTAAACAAATCAGAAGCTATAGGAAAATCCACATGGAAACCTACTATTTTAAAACCTACCAATTTAAAAATAATTATACAAATGACTTTTAAACAGATGTGATACTTTGAATGGCAAGTTTGCAGTCTTGGAAGCAATTGGCTTCTGGACAGACATTCCAGTGAGGTTTTTTATACCCTAGGAGCTGTTTGGCTACAAAGTCTGAGACGACTACAAATTTATACAAACCCTTGCCATTCTTTGTGGGCATGCAACAGAGTTAGATAATAAGACCCTATTGCTGAAAACACCAATAGTTTGGTTGTAAGACCAAAAAAAACAAACAAACAAACAAACAAACAAACAAACAAAAACTGTTTGGAACTGACCAGGAAATTTCTTCCATTACTCTCTAGCTTTTATTCAGCTGAAACATGCTAAACAGGTCATCAGTGGTCTTTCTGACCCAGGTACAACCCTGCATGACACAATGCAACCTGTTTTGCAAGTTGTGCCTATCTATGCAATATGGCCTGTCCATTATGGAAGTAAGGAATTGCTCTATGATTGTACTCAATATAAGAAACCCATACCTGGTTCTATTACCCAGTCAAAAACCCATGCTTCTGTAAGTTTTGAGCCCTAAGGGAACTTATTGCTGATACTTATCTAAACTGACATAGAACACTGACTAAACTATTACATTTTTGTGAAAACAATTTCCAAAATATGTTATTAAATTAAAAAAAACTGGAACAAAATCAGAACGACATCAGGGCCAGCCACCCAGCTACACAGCCAGACACAGAGTAAGAAATAATGAAAGGTATACAGAAATAGAGAAATGTAAAAGCCCGAAGGCAAAAGTTAGACAGGACAATTTAAGTTAAATAAAGCTGTCTAGCAACAAGTCAAGCTAAGGCTGGGCATTTATAATTAAGAAAAAAAAAAGGATAATGAAAAAGACCCAACTTGTGAATAGTTTATCACTTTTGTGTAACAAAAGGTAAAACTATGAGAATGAACTTGTATTACTCTGAATATACGTAAAGAAATTGCAAAGCTACATTGAAATTAATGGCAGTGCTTACCTGTGTGGTTATCAAAACAAAGAAACAAATACCCTGTTTAATTTTTAAGATGCTTATTTTATTCCTTGGCAAATTTAAAGATATATGTTAATACTACAACCACTTTCACACACCCCCCAATCTCTCCCAGACCCTTCCACCCATGTCTTCCCCAGCCTCTTCCTTAAAAATCGTCCTCAAATTTCACATCCCTTCAGTTTGTTTTATGACCCACTGTGTACATCGGGGTGACCATGTCTTTGGAGTTACATGTTGGTGCTTTGTGGGATCAGCTGTGAGCATACAACAGTGATTCTCCCTCTCCCAGAATCTGCCAGTAGCCAATATTTCAGGCGTCAGGAGTAGGGCCCTATGATGCTTCCTGTTATATAACAGACTTTAGACAGAGCAAGTTTTGTGCAGGCCTGGCGCAGGTAGCTGCTGTTGCTTTGAATTCATGATTTCAATGCTACCTGAACCTTGAAGTGGGTGTTGTAAAGAAGTGTTCCGTTTATTGCTGAGCCCTCAAGTATCACTTATTCCTAGCCCTGTGGGAAGTCACGAGTCTCAGCATTAACCACTATTCACTGCAAAGAGAGGCTCTCTGATTAAGGCGGAGAGTAGCATTTCTCTATGAGTATAAATAAAGATTGTGGAAGGCGGTTTGATGCTCTGGTCGGTTTAGTCACATAAAAGTATCAAGTTCCCCCTTGTGTCTGTGACCTTCCAGCCATAGTTGTTAAGTGGGCTTGCAGGAACTGTCACAGATTCCCTCATGTGAAGAGCTCCTCAAACCTGACCAGGGAGTACTTGATTACGCCACAACAGTGGGGTCACAGCTACATGGGGGAGCACACTAATTGTATCTGTCGTCCGAGTTGGTTCAGACCACTACCACCTTTTTTCCCACTCACTGCTTATGTGTATACTTATAGGCAAAAGTCTATTATCAGCCTTAATCAGCAAGGTCTCTGTAGTGGGCAGGAATAGTTGCAGAAACTCATAGCTGCCTGTGATGCAAAGAATAAGATAGGATTAAAGCTTAGTCTTGGCTACATGTTTCACCACTCTCTCTAAGGTTCAGGAAACATTATAGAAGAAGGGCCGTGGAATGCCACATTCTAGGCACGACACAGACACTCCCATCATGAATTCCCAACTGTCATTACTGGGATTAGGCCTGACAAGACGGGTTCTGTCACCAGTCAATCGTGGATAGTAAAAGGGATCATAGGGTCATACACTTCCCTGCGGTATTATTACTTAAACATTCTATGATGGGGAAGTCATAGTCCTCAGTTGTATACTCACACTTGAGACAAAAGGGCTCTAGTGGATATGTCTAATGGCAGGTCAGACTGAAAACCTTTGTTAAAATCAAGGGTCACATATTCAAAATAAACTTTTTCATGTGTATATGACATTTTGAAGAACAAATTTAATATAAATCTCCATTTCAGTTTGAATGTGTGTGTATTTACCAAAAGAAAGACTAGCAGCTCACTCCGCAGATGGCTCACTGAATTGCATGAACGAAAGCACTCACCCAGATTCAGGATACAGAGTGGAGAAGACCTCTTTAAGTGATTTGGCATGTGTCACCCAGACCTGAGCAGTGCTGATCATAATCATAAAGACACAGTCCTCAATACCAAGAAAACTAACATTGAAATCCTATGAGATCAACATCTCTAAAGTATAAAATTTCTAAAGATCAGAGTATCAAAAGTTACAATCTTGAGAACTTAATCTTATAATCCTAAGAGTCCAAATCTCAAAAACCAAACTGACATTTTTTAAAAGTTACATAAGGTGTAGAAAGCCAAATCCTGTGGAAAGGATTACTGTGTTTTCAATTGTGCCAAGTTATTCAGTCTTATGCTACTGCTACCCCCTCATGCAGAAGACCATGTCTCACTTCACAAAAACATCTTCTGCAAGGATAAAGACAAATGAGCAAGCTCAGTGACCTTCTGAACCATGTTCTTGTTGATGAGGATATTTGGCCATAGTTCCCAAACGCAGTAACTAGTGAAACGTGAAATTTTCTTAGTTTTAAACTTGAGTGTGGAAGAAAGTCTTTTCATGTCACTAAAATAAGTACAAAATGCATCACATATTGTGCCTTAAATAGTGGGAGGCACTTTTAAACTTGTCTCCAGTATTATTTTTAACTGAAGAGACAAAATGATTATCCTCTTTTAATCTAAAAAGGAGGGGGGCATAATAAATACTTGAAATTGGTGGGTCATTGAAGGTTTAATGGAATAATTGAACCAAAATGACAGATTTGGAATTAGGTTGTTTTAAGGCTTCTGAAAGTAAATTCAAAAGCACAAGCAGTATGTTTTATATATTCAAATTAGCCTAATACAATTGTGAGGAATTTCAGAATTTGAATTGGCTACATTATGACAATACCCAATGAATAAATAAATAAATAAATAAAATTATTGGTACTTATTGGGGAGGTATATTTCTATACTCCCAAGCAATTATAAGGCTCATCGGGATTATATAATAAGATTCTGACTCAATAAGTCAATAAATACCAGAACAAAACAATTTCTTTTTTCTAATTCATTCCTTCTACTTTATGAAATTCAGAGATATATTAAAGGAATTAAAGTCACATTGTTGATTTGTGAAAAAAAGGTATGTATGCACTAGATGATATCCATAAAATGATGGGTTTTTTTACACTTTTTAATGTGTGTGTGTGTGTGTGTGTGTGTGTTTGCACATATGTGTGCCATGGTACTTTACAGGTCAGATGTCAACTTGCAAGAGTCATTTCTGTCTTTCAACAGCATGAGTTACAGAGATCAAACTCAGGTCATTAGATTTGGTGGCAAGTGTTCTTCCTCTGTGAGCAATCTCACTATCCCATGGTGTTACTTTATTTATAGCATTATACAGCATTACAGTATGACATGGTTCCAATCCTATACAAACTTTTCATTAGACTAAAACTACAAATAAAATAAATATTTAAAAATTTTATTGTAATATTAATATATAACCATAATGAAAAAAGCAAATAAGTAGAGTCCTATTTCATTTATCATGTTAATGCCATAATGGAAAAAAATTAGATCCCACTGTACATCAGCTACATTCATGGCACATTCAGATCTTCCATTACAGCAAGACAAAGCTTAGTTTCTTTGAGAATTCAAGAATGCTTTCCTATTTTAAAAAGGAAGACATGCCTACGACCCAGGGAGCATTACGGAACAGTGCAAGAAGAATGGAAGGGCCAGAGTTTAAGAAAGACTTGTGTGATTGTGTGTCAGAAGCTACAACTGCAGAGTCTAAAATGACAATACCAATAGAATAGACATACTAAAGTGGATGAAGAAAAGCCCATGAGGCAACCACGACACACAAACAACTCAAGCCACTTAGGAAAGCTGGAAGAAGGAGAGGTAGTTTTTTCCCTATGGAAGAGGACAGCAATTGGTTTTCTAATGCCAAAAGGTCATCCCTGAAAACGTACATACAAGTTACATTATACAGCTTAAACATGCTATATTAATAATATAGATGTATATACATGCAATAGCAATTAGTGAAGAAAAAGAGGTCATGAATTTGAAGGAGAGTATGGAAGGATATATGGGAAGTTTCAGAATGAGGAGAGGGAAGGGAGATACTCTGTAATTATATTGTAATAAAAACAATATGCTTTGTCATGTTGCTACAATGCAAATCATATGAATTAACATTCTTTACCCATGTCTGTGTGCCTGTGTATCTACCAAAGGGCTTTGCTCTTTCTTTAATTGAACATCACACAAATCATCACACAGGGAGGAATTAGGGATACTTTATAGAAATCTTTAACACAGCATAAAAGGGATTAAATCACTGACCCAAATAACAAATAACCCAATTCTTTCAAGTAATAATATTCACATGTTGCATCCAAAATTTATGGTGGTTATTAATTTTTTAAAAGTACTTTCTGACTATTTTTGCTGTTACCATAGTATACACACAGATGCACATGCATTGCTCCTTGGGTCAGGAACATAAAGAAGAATATGTTTTAAAATTATATTTATGCATTAATTTAGTTGTAAAATGTGATTGCATGAAAAAACTAAAGCAAACTTAGTTTGGTCACTGCATTGAAGGCAGTTTAAACAAACAGCATGATAACACAGTGGGATATCAATCTTAAGTCCTAAGTGACCTCAAGATCTATTATGAACTCTGGCTATGAGCTTCAGTAAAATATCCACTCTCTTTGAATGTAGAAGATATTTTCAAAATGATGTGTTACCATGAAAATTATTGCTCAAGCATATGGGGAATATTTCACATTTAATCATAAAAGCATATATCATTTTTTATGTACACTAATCATTATACTTTCTACAAAGCTATAGAATATTGAATTTATTCCCTTTGAAATCAGGAAAAAGATAACTTATTTCACATTCTATGAATACAATAAATAATTAAGTAAATTGATAAATTAACACCAGACAGGCATTAAAAATAATTTGTCATCTAAGAAGATAAGCAATCATGAACTCCAAAAAGATCTGCATATATATTTTTAAACTTAATAATGTGTTTCTTCAAAGTGTGGCACATAAGCGTAGTAGTTTTAAATTTTTACATTTATAACAAAAATGAATTAATAGAAAACAATTTTTATAATACATTTATAATAGCATGCCAAACTTTGACATTTGTAAATTGGGCTCATAAAATTATTTTGACTTCATTTTAGAAAAAAACCTGTGAGTTATAAGTAACAGAAATTAGCGTAGTGCTGTGGGATGTTCTGTATGTCCTGTGGGAGCCTGTTCTTGGGTTCCTCTTGGCTTTACCCAGCATGTCCACATAGAGGATGATTAGGATCACGGGCCTAAGTGCAGGTGTCTGAGATGGTCTGCACTTGGCTGTGCTGTGGGATGGTCTGTATGTCAAATTGCTCTGATTAGTCAATAAATAAAGCACTGACTGGCCAGTGGCTAAGCAGGAAGTATAGGCAGGCCTAACAGAGAAGAGAAATAAAAGAACAGGAAGGCAGAAGGAGACTGCCTGGAGCCGCCGCCAGGACAAGGAAGATGTAAAGTACCGGTAAGCCACGAGCTGCGTGGCAAGGTATAGATTTGTGGAAATGGACTAATTTAAGCTATAAGAACAGTTAGCAAGAAGCCTGCCACGGCCATACAGTTTGTAAGCAATATAAGTCTCTGTGTTTACTTGGTTGGGTCTGAGCGGCTGTGGGACTGGCAGGTGACAAAGATTTGTCCTGACTGTGGGCAAGGCAGGGAAAACTCTAGCTACAGAGTAATAATTAATTGGGACCTGTAAAATGTTAGATGAAGAAAAGCAAGCACAAGAAATTTCCACAGTCCAATCCATTTCAGCATTTTCACCAACACACTTAGAATTTACATTTTATCATTGTTTTTGTTATCTTGTCGTGACAATTAAAAACCTCACAGAATTTTAATAATATCTAAGACATGCATGTTGATTATTACAGTTGATAGACCTGATCTGCCAGATGTTATTTTAAATCTATGTGAAATCATGTATTTAAAAAAAATACATAGAAATTTGATGAAATGAGAATCCCAGGGAAGTGTATAGATATTTTTAACCAAAAATGGCTGTGCTGGAAGGAAATTTTGTGGTTTTTTGTAAATGCTATTGTGTTCTCAGTTTTCAATATGAAGAGAGGGAACATTTGAAGAGTACTTCAAAAATTACAGAAAAGTGTATTCTGTTTGATAATATATTAAACATGAAAAGGCAAGGAATAAACTGTAAGAAGATGTAACAGAATTATAATTTGTAGTAGGAAACCGCTAAATGAGAAAACAAAACCTGTAAAGACATAAGATATAGTATCAACTGTACTAAATTGATATACTGCTCAAATACTACAGTAAATCAAAATGACTCTAACAAAACATTTACTAGCACTAATCAAGGAAACAAAAGAGTCTCAGAGAAGAGGATGGTTTTAGACCTGAAGAAGAAAGTATTCCCAATAAGACATGTTCATCTCATAGTATCAAAGCAATGCAAAACCTCATGGGGAGATATAAAAATGACATAAAAGCCAAGTAAAGATACTTAACATTGATCAATGTTTTGACAACCCTCGTTTGGCAATGTGACCAGGCCCTCCATTATCAAGTTAAGTCATCTGGACATTGACACCCTTGACAAGGTGGAATGTGACTCTGTTTTTCCTTCTGTAGACTTCTTTTCTAAAGCTATTATCCTATATATAATCATGAGAAAGGCATCTGGTAAACTAAAAGTAAGGGACATAGTAGCATACACGTCCCTCTTTTCATACATTTCGATATAATCACAAATGAGGAAATTCTGACAATAGAATTTCCATCTATGGTGCTTAAAGGGGCATGATGATTAAAAATGTGGTATTCTGGATGAGATCCAGTATCACTTTACAAAACTCAGAGATGAAAAATCCTATTTGTTTCATAGAAAAGAAAAATAGTTGTATTTTTTGTATGACTTTCTACGTTTGTGTCTTAAATGTAGGGCATACATAATGATTTCACACACACACAAACATACACACACACACACACACACACTATAAAAATGCGGTTAAAATAGTAAAATAAGACTAAGCACACAGTGGATAAGCTTGGCAAACACTATAATTCAAGACTGGGGAAGAAGCCAGCCACAATCAGTGGTAAGGCAAAGTAATAACTTGTACAGTTGTAATATATAATGTGGATACTACTCTGCCTTTGATTTTTCTCTTCTAAAACCCACATTCCCTGTTTAATTCTGAGAAAACCTAAAACAAGTTAAAATAGGAGGACATTTATAAAATGTCCTAATAGTACTTTTTTGGCTGAATATCTGTCTATCTCTCATCTACAGGTCTGTCTGTCTGTCTTCTGTCTCTCCACATAAAAAGGACGGTGCACCTTGAGGTGTGATGGTGTGATAAGATTCCAGCAAAGGATTTCTATCTATGATGATACTTCTGAATTTTTCCAGGCACTGTATCACCAACAGCAGATGCGTGTGTGGGAAGCGTACTTTCAAATGTCTTCCAGAGTAATCCTGCCTTCTCACCCAAGAGTTAAAAGGTGAGAGTATATCACACAAGGCACTGAACAAGATAATAAAGTGGAAGTTTGGGAACCTCCTTGGGTTGAGGAGGCAGAGATTATCTAAACTGGATTCAAGATTGGTGTACTAAAGTTGGAATAAATAAGATTCATTGCATAATTTTGGCAAGATTTGAAGACAGGGAAGTTCTAATTTATGTGTAAACAAAATCTTTTGTTTGTATTTATTAAATTTACCTCGTAAAGTTTGACTGTATTGCATACAGTAAAATGTATTTTGGCTTAAGATATAGTAATATGCACAGGTATAAAAATTCAAAAGGAATACTCGATGCTGAATTTTCAGTTTTTTTCTCTTGCAGAAAGCATACACTAAGAAAAATCCCATGATATTATATCTATATTTAATTACTTTCAAATACAAATACTGAAGAATTCTAGCAACTTTGTCTTACATCTATATTCTTATAGATATTTGCAATTTCTGCTTTTTAAAGTCATTTTAAGCATCGTAATTCATATGCTATGATCATTTGTTTTTAGCAAATTAGATTTGTCAGATCTTCCCAAAGTTTTATCATTTTGAAAGTTAGTTTTCACTAAATTTAAGATAACCTAAATCGTTTGTTAAATTTTTATGTGTGTGTGTGTGTGTCTATGTGTCTATGTGAGAGAGAGAGAGTGTGAGAGAGAGATAAAGAGAGGGGGGAGGGACATGGCTAAATCTCAGACTCACATGGAATTAACTAAAAATTAATTTTAAGAAGCTAGTGTCTGATGGCATGTTTTTATGATCCTAATGAACACCAAACAGATTTAGTGTGTTAGGGGAGGTGGAACATAAAATTTTTGCTCTCTACCTGAATTTCAGTAGGTCATAGCTTTCAATGCAGCAGTGTCAATGACCCAGGTAGATTTATTCCCTCACAACTGTAGGGAAAGGTCTTCGATTGTGTTTATAAACTTCCCTGCTCCTAGATATACTGAGCTAGGAAAACAGATAAGATTGTCCAAGAACAGAAAATAAAAATGGTCAGAAAGCCTATGTATGGGCAAAGCTGTGAAGAAATCCATACCTTAGAGTCAACAAATTGGATTCAGAGTTGAAGTCGGAAAAGAGCAATTGTTACAGACAATTTGACATCTGATAAACTCAGAGAAATTATTTTGAGAAAGAGGAAGATACACGCCAACTCTAAAGTAAGGAGTTCAAATAGGACAAGAAGTAAAAAGCAATCACTCAATTTAGCAAGGTGATGTTCTTGACAATTGAGGTCAGAGCATGTTCAGTGCCCTGAAGTAGGTAATGAAAGACTGAAAAAATAGTGAAAATGAAGGAAATTGAGCTATCAATATCAGTGAGAATATATTTTATCGCTTGCACATTTTTTAGAGTGATGATGTAGCAGATGGGTCAAGTTGGCTACATCTCTGATGGAATGGTGATGATAAAAGAAAAAAAAAATGTCCTCTATATGTGTGTTTAGGAAAACCAGTCAGATAAGATTCTAGAAGGTTCACTGACGATATTGGTGATCTTGGTCTAGCATGACATCATTTGTCATGGATTGGCCTGTGAAGTAGAAACAAAGAGTGTGGAAATATGCTCACCAGTGAGCAAAGAATCAAACATCTGAGAAGTGAAGAGCAAACTTCTGGCGAGATGAAATATGGCCTAGACTGGTTTAAAATCTGTGTGAGGTTTGACATATATTTTATTAGTTTCTATTCTACTAGCTTCTTTTCTAAACATTAAGGGTTCCCAAGCAAGGAAAAAGAAAATAACTCCTTTAAGCCAAGGTAGAAATATGTGGATAATTATAAGAGAAAACCTCTTATCATAAACCCTAATGTATGTAAAGAAGGCAATGGAGACTAAGATTGAGAGCCGATGGCAGAGTTGTTGTGTTTAATTTAATACTAAATATTGAAAAGAAAAACACCTCCAAACCATCTTACTATTCCACATATGGGGAAATATGCTTACTAACTTGATGTTTTCAGAACATCAGTGCACAACCCATTACTATTCAAACATCTCTGCTCCATTCCATTTAGATGGTGCCCAAATACAACTTAAGCCATTATTTGAGCAGATGTATCCATACAATCCTATTGTAGATTTTTATCCATTGAAGGGAAAATTTACATTCATGAAACATGTCCAGCACTGCTTGGTGTTGAAAAATAGGGCATGGATGGGTGTAGGGCTGCTAAAATGGAAGAAAAAATAAGGGCTATTTGGAATCTTTTCTGTAGAGAAATTTTTGTCCAGAGGAAGATGCCAGCAAGTATTGGAATCAAACACTGTTGTTGTGGACGTAGTTTTAAAGATTAGCTTTTTGCTAGTAGTGAGAGCTGTATTAAAAGTCATAATATTGCTAAAATAATGTTTGATTTGGAGCAGCCCTTCTTAATTTGCTACTATTCTCTCAGTTGGGGCATTGATCATGGTATAATTGCAGCTCTTTTTGCTTCCGATTGTGTGTTCCCATTCATTTTTTTCTACAGGCAGCTTTCAGCCACATGGATAATTATATCTAATTTCATGAGTCTCAGATTCAAGACTGTGAGGACTAAATGGGACCTTTTGTTTTTTCTGTGTTTCGTCCTTGCTTACTCTCCCTTGTGAATCAAAAATTTCAATCGAAAATTAGTTGTTCATTTTTAAAAGATACTACTTCATATAATAAACCTAATATATTCTCAGGTTTGGTGAAAATATTGTTTTATAGAAAGCATTGGTCACTGAGTCTACTTCCTTGCTAGCAGACAAATGGCTGTAATATTTCTAATACCATTAAAAAATATTATCAGATGTTTACGTAGATTTTGAAAGAGACAACTGCACACGGCATGTTTAAATAGTTCCCTGTTGTCTGCTCAGTTCTTAAAAACAAATACAAGACATATGTTTAGAGAAGATATCTGTACATATGGACTTAGTGCATACGTCATTCTATAAAATTACTGTCAAAATGCAAGATGAGAATTACAAGAAAAATACATCAAAATTATTATTTTTTTTTTGAAAAAGTTAGTTATCACTCCCAGGCTCCAGTGCAGTCAGTCCAGAGCTTCCTGGAAGCTAGAACAGCAGGAGCCAGCTAATGAGGCAAGTCACCCGTTATCATCACTGTGCTTAGCCTGATTTGGTTATCTGAATCAAAATGACAGACTCAGGAGGAAGGCTCATGGGAACTTGACTGAAAATGTTATGTTGATGTAACCATGCATTGATCAGTCTGGTGGAGTGATTCTTAATCTCCATGCCAACAAGAAAAAGAAACAAAAAAATACTGGGTGAAAGGGCGTGCTTTAAGAAAAACAGATATTGGGCAAGATATTTTCTTTTGAAACAGGCTGAGTTAAACATTGAAATAAGCTTCATGCCCTGACCAACTCAGGGCTTCTCAACACATAAGAGGTTTTATAAAGTAATTTCAGCTTGTCAGGAACAATTTTCCTCTTTCCCTTTAGGATTACTTATAACTTTAGCTTTTGCAACTATAACCCGTGTTATTGGCAGCCTATTAACTTTATTCCACTGTGAAAGCTGAAAGAATTAACTCTTTCGGTCCTCTCCCAAATCCACTATAGACAGCTGTTTTTAAAATGTACTTGACAGGTATGTGATTAAGAGGCTTGGTAACGATGTACTAAAAATAATAAAAGATGTAAATCACCTAAGGGAAATAGGAGCTATTGACAAATTGCTGTGACTCTTGGTCTTCACTAGGAGAAAGGTTTATTTTTATTTATTTATTTTTAAGTCAGGTAGTTATATTTTTCTTTCTTCTAATAGAGGAACTAGCAACAATCCAAACAATGTTAAAGGTGCAGTAAAAACCATGCATGTGGAAGAAGTTGTCTTTCTAAAGAGAGAAAAAAATAATCACACAAACCTTATTCCATCAAAGATAGGAATAATGAAGATGGCTTATAACAGAGAGGGTTTTGTAGTGTTTGACATACAATTTCCATCATAGGGCATAAACAGAACAAAGAAGAGATACACCCACACATATTCTTCCATTTGACATATTGGGTTTATTTTCTGCTCTTGGGTAGAAATGCACAAAGCATCTCTAACTACTTCCTTGAAGTTATTTAGGTTGATTTGGTTATCACATTGTGATTTAACACTTTTCAGAACTGGTCTAATTTAATGCTAAAAAAGAAAAAAAAGCCCAAACCCTTTACTTTCTGGGCTTTTTCAACAGCCTCTCCACGTTGCCAAAACAAGTGCCCAGCTGTATAAAGGAATGAAATAAGAGCCTGCAGGAAGCCAAAATCCTAATTTTAACCACATGCTGGATAGTAAGAGAATTTATCTATTGCATCCAAGGTTTTTCCTTCCATTTAAATGGGAATGTTGCTTTGGTTGTGATTTTTGCCCATCCCCTCCCCTCCTCGGGAGGCTGTTTTAATATTTATTCCATGCTGAGAATAGGTACAGTGTTAAGCATGAGGAGCCCACCTATTACCACTTTATGGTTGTTTGAACAAGAAGTGTTCCCCATAGGCTCAGATTTTTGAATGCTTGGATAGCAGTGCTTTGAGGGAGGTTCTGGAATCTTTAGGATGTTGAACCTTGATGTCTCTATCACTGAGGGCAGGGTTTGGGGGTTTGAGAGTTGGTAGCCACACTCAATTTCCTGTTCGGCTTTTCTGCTTCCTAAACACGAATGAAAATGCAATCAGTTAACAGTCTGCTCCTGTTGTCACACCTCCAGGCTGTAATGGACTCTATCCCTTTGGAAGTGTAAGCTACAATTAACCCTCCCTTTTAAAGGTGTTTTTGTTAGGGTATTTTATCACAATAGAAAAGTAGCCAATACAACTTACCTTCTAGACACACTCCAGAGTAGGTCCGTAGAGTACATGACTTGCAAAGCTTTTTGTAATGCATGGATCTCCAGCCATTCTCTCATTAACTCAAAAAGTATTCTGGAGAAATAGCAGGAGGATGAATGGTCTACACAAAACCAAACACATGGTAAGGGAGCTTGGTTGATTTATACTGCTTTGTAAACTGATCCAAGCACAAGTGTTTTCAGTGGCCTGAAGCCCAGATGCTTGTTACCAATAATATCCACATTCAATAAAATAATAGCCCCTGTATCATGTTTTAGGTGGATCAAGACCAGACCAGAGACATCCTATGAAGCTATTTTGATCACTTAATCTTTTCAAGGACTGTTCATCTCCTATCATGCCTGTGATATATTATTTGTTATTTAATTTCCTTACCATTTTAAACACAGTGCTTCTTTGTCTCATACTCTCTTTATGAAGTTCCTCTGGTATTGCCACCTGAGTATATTAGAAAATCTATTATCTATTTCAAATAAAGCATATTGAATGAGACAATATGGTGGGACACTATACTAAAGAATATGTTCCTTCCAGGAGGAACTATCTACTAATCGACCTGAAATTCTCACAAAGCAGGGGAAGGGTACAGTAGCAGAAAGAATAAAATAAACAATCCATTTTTTGAGCCTCCATATGGCCTGCCCCCCACCGAGGAGATGCTATCGCAGCAAAGAAAGCTCAAAGAAAAATCTTCAAGAAAGCCAGTGAGCTGCAGAGGAGCCTGATATCCTGGGTGAGGACAACATGATACAAAAACTGGAGCACCCTTATAGAAGCAGTCAGTTTCAGGTCCAGCTCCCTGTTCGAGACGAAGCCAGTCAGTGAGCAAAGAGAGGAGGTCGCAGTCCTATGGCCCCAGTAATCCATCGTGACCTCCCTAGAAAATATTCTGTCTAACAAGTCATTGAACAGTGAAATTTAAAATTTGTGTATTTTCTTGTCTGCAAGTACTATAGGAGAATATGGTCTTTCAACTTTAAGAATTTCTTAATCCTGTCATCAGCTCTATATTTTTAAGAAATCAACACTTCTTTTACTATTACCTAGTTTTTCTCTTATTTTTCCTATTTTGATTTTTCCCCCTAAATAATGTTCCTGCTAGAAAATTCTTTGTCTTTAGTTACTTTCTCTATAAAATGTAATGGTTTTATTCTTCTCTGAGTTCATGTTTATGTAATAATGGGAGGAGATTTTGTAATTTATGTAACCACAATTAACAATTCCTAAGCACTCAAATATCTAATCATCTCTCTATTATGATTTTATGGCATCACCATGACATCCCTGTGACTATGAACCCTACATATACACTTTGACATAATAAGAATACGCTTGTAAAAAAAAAAAAAAAAAAACAAAAAAAACAAAAAAAAACAGTCATGGTGCTACACATACACTTGCCTAGGAGACTGTGCTTCCAGCCATTGACTACTCTAGGTAACTAACCATCACAAGTCTTGAGAGGCTCTCCTCTGCAAGAGATATACATTTGTGAACTCTAGGTATCTGTGATTCACTCAGGATAGGAAGGAAAACATCCACAAGGACCCAGCACAAGGCATGTGATTGACATGATTTGAGGCTACTGATTAGTCTTTATGCAAGTCTTGTAACTGATGGTACAGGTAACCATGATGTGATCATCATAATTACAATTTACACACAGGTGCAGAATCTTCTTTTTTTCCCATCCATATAAGTAGTTTTTAGTTTTTTCATGTTAGTATTGGGGGCGGGGGTTCCTATGCATGCTATCTGATCCTGATGTTGTAGCATTGAGCTCTGAATAGCCTTATTCTGTAAGGCCTGTTTGCCCACTTGGGTCTTTATTATGAGTGATGCAAATGGGACATGTTGTACAGAAGCACAGACAAAAACATCGTGCTTCAGTGTAACCTCAGAGATGATGAAGCAGCCAAAAGTTGCAGTCATTTACTGACAGCTAAGAGCCCTGAAACCCAGAGCTCAGAGCTATAATGCTGGTCAGGAGGTAGCTAATCTTCTAAGGGCCAGCAAGTATAAAGGGCTGAAGCTTGGTATCTTAACTCTCATCACTGGATGTTGCTGTTATAACCACAAGGCAATAAGCCTTTGCCTTGAGCTTATAAAGCCTCCAGCTATAAAAATTCAGAACCATAAGCCTCCAGTTCTCAAGGATTAGAACTATAAGCTTCTGGAATCAGAAGCTTAATGTGTGGCTCTTTAGGTTCAGGACCATCCAATATCAGAGGAGCTGCTGTGTATTTAGCTTTAATTTGTATCTGGGTACAACAAACAAAACCCAAGCCATTCATGGCAGCAAAGTTGATGACGTCACTGTAGGTTTATGTGTTGCTTTGATAGAAAACATTACCTCCATCAACTTTTTGAATGTAGATTGACTAAATAAATGAGTCATAACACATTTCCAGAAACTCAGATTGGACATTGTATCTCAAGTGTGTTAGGAGAAAAAGAAAAGCTAGTTTCTTCTGTTCATAGTTATTTCCATCCTAGAATGAAAGTTCATTGTTTCAATGGGGCAGATGGTACTTACAATCAAGCTTTCTAATGGTACACATGCAATTTAGACTATTTGACATATTATACTGTCATGTTGAAAAAAAAACATTGCTGTTCTATTATACCTGTATAAACCTTACAAGTAAAGATATTTTATTTTCCTTTTCCAATAACTTGTAAAAAAATCTCTACTATATAACAACATAAAAATCAAATATAACATAGGGAGCTTATATAAGAGTTAAAAAGTCTTACTTAGTCTCTCTTACCTACAATAGTGCATGGGAGCTTGAAGTTAATTTTGATTCTAGTTTGTGTGACCATTTAGGCATACTAAAAAAGTCACTATTCTTTCTAAAAGCATGTATTCAACTTCAGTGTGGATCAACATATAATTGGATATATGCTTGCTTAGAGAGATTGTTCACTTGGCATTCCTTGCTACATTCTAGCCACTCCTTATAAGAAAGAAAGAAAGAAAGAAACATTTGCTTTTCTTAAATTGCTCCTACGCTTGTTAACTCCTCAGATTCAATGTATGCATTCATGTTTTGCATTCAGTATTCTAAAAGAGGGAATGAAAACCATCTTGACAGATTATTTTTCCTTGGAGGATTTTGGTTTAAGCCTTTATGCAAAAAAAAAAAGAATACTAGATTAATGATAACTGAGAAGCAAGAAATATTCCTTCTGGTCTCTGAGCAGTGAAATGACACATGGTAGTGTGTGCCGTCATGTAGACTCCTCAAATCCCAGCAGAATTTCAAAGACTTGAATCTCACAGTGTTGTGCTTTTTCTAGTGCAGGAATGGCATTTTAAGTATTCAGGCTTGATAGTCCGCTACTGAGGAACACGGTTTTAAAGCTTCCTCTGCTCTATGGTTTTAAAGAAATCTAAAATGTAGTAAAGATATATATATATATATATATATATATATATATATATATATATATATTTTTTTTTTTTTGAAAAAAAGGATAGGAGGCTATGTAAACTTAAATTTTAAAGTGTGTGTGTATGCATGTCCATGCATGTGCATGTATGTTTGTGCTTGTATGTGTATGATTGTTTATGTGTGCATGTGTGTGGTGTGGCTTGCCTGTGTGTTCATGTGCATGTGTGTGGCAAATGTCTGTTTTTGTATTTGCATACGTGTGTGTGTGTGTGTGTGTGTGTGTGTGTGTGTGTGTACACCTAGAGTCTTAGTTGTAAATATAAATAACCTCTGTTGTTTAATGTTGGGCTATTCTGCACTGTCCATCCCACACCAGCACTCTAGTTTTTCCTGATAGTTTTAATGTTGCATAATGCATGTAATCAGTCAAAAGTGTTTCGTGGAACAAACTGAGGTACTTTTTGGTTAGTTCTGTGTTTCAAAAGAAATGGCGCTAAGGTCAATTAGCTTCAGTTTTTCCTTATGAGATAGAAAATGTTTGAGCAAATCTCTTTCTCTCCACTTATAATATATTCCAATTAATTTATTGAGTAGTATCCAAAACTAGATTTTTGTTTTGCCAGAGAATAAAGATAACAGATTTTTCTGGTACACTGGCTGTTTTGATTCCAAATTAAAAATAAATATGCAGTTTAAAATCTTAAAAATACCTATCACTTTGCATACCCTATTAAATCAGTTCATCTGCAATGTGGAGATGGGAACAGTCTGGCATCACAATGCCTGTATACTGAGTTTACATATAGGATGTTTGTGTAATACTTCTGTGCCCATACAGATGAACAGTTAAAACAAACAAACAAAAAAACTGTTAATTATTTGTACTACCAATAAAAGTGATATAAAAATAATCCATTAAAACAAGATAATTCAAAGGTTCATTCTTTACTTTATCTAATATTAAAATTATAGTAGCTATTGCTTAGCTACCTTCAGAAATTGTTGACCTATGAAAACAGCAGACTGGCAGGACACAGCGCAAACTTCATTGTGAATGGTTCACCTTTCTGTTCCCTAATGACATGGGTATGATATGATGATCACTTCACGTGATAGCTAAAATCCCCTACATTCCCCCAACATCCATCTTCATGTCACCAGCATTTTAAAGAGACATTCTTTGCAGCTATTATTTGGGTTATGAATGTTTCGCAAAAGCTAGTTGTTAAACTATGGAAGCAGTAAATCATTTAAAAGTTAGACCCCAGGCAAGAAGCAGTTAAGACTTTGGGAGCAATGCGCTAGAGTCATCCCAGCCTGTTCCCGTCCTGAACTTTACTTCTGTGCATTCATAATGCAAACAGGCTTCTCCTGTTGTGCAACTGTTTCATGATTTGCTGACTTCTCTTAGCCTCCAGTGATGGAGCCAAATGATTCAAATGATTATGGATAAAAACCTCTAAAACTATGAGCAGAAATGAATCTCAGTAGCACCCTACATGGTCCTAGGACTGAATCGTCTTTCCTTCAGTTATTCTATAACTTATGACAGCAAGATTTTTATGCTCTATGCACTTGATCCCTGTTAAGATATGTTTGTAGCTGAAGTTATCTCCAGTCCTGCCTGGCCCACGGTCAGGACAAATCTCTCTCACCCCCAGTCCCACAGCCACTCAGACCCAATCGAGTAAACACACAGAGACTCATATTGCTTACAAACTGTATGGCCGTGGCAGGCTTCTTGTTATCTAGTTCTTCTATCATAAATTAACACATTTCTATAAATCTATAACTTGCTACATGGCTCATGGCTTACCAGTATCTTACATGTTGGTACTTACAGCAGCTTCTCCTGACTCAGCCTTCCTGTTCCCAGAATTCTCTTCTTGGCTTGTCCCGCCTATACTTCCTGCCTGGCTACTGGCCAATCAGCATTTTATTTATACAGAGTGATATCCACAGCATATGTTTGTTATTGAGATAAGTGAGGCAACTCAGAGACTGCAATAGTAATTTTTAGGCTGTGTTCTATAATTTTACCTAATCAAAATTTCCAGATATTGCTTCAGAGATGTTCCCACTTATATATAATTTTATTTAATTTAACAAACTATTAGATAAACCATGGAATATAGCAAACACAGTAGGATAGTTAGGATTTTTTTTATGAGTCAGTAACATGCTACAAATGAATATTTGTGTAAGAAATGAAATCTAAATTTTTAAACTTGTTTTCAAGTTTTTAAAGAAATACTTAGTGTCTACAGGGAACATATCCAAGCAGAGGACATTTCAGCTTGTTAAATAGATCTACAAAGGTCAGAGTTACCTTTAGATGTCCCTTAATGAGAGACAAACCATTCTTTGAAGTTAAAAATCAAAGCAGATTCTGCATAGCCTGAAATACTTCAAAATGTAACAAAATATTCTTGTTTAAAAGCACCTTTTTTTTCCTACTAATTTAATTAGTATATTACTCAGTATAAAACTTGGAATTTGTTTCATCATCAACACTGGAGTTCCCTCTGGTCATGCTACTGTCTTGATAGGGAGCAGTAGGATCTGTTTGTTCACAGCCAATGTTACAATACAAAACACACCCAGTAGAGGAAATCTGTTAAGTGATGCGTTTTTGGTCATGTGTCAGCTACATTTGTTTCAGCCATTCCTCTCAGTCTTCGTGGATCTACTTCTTTGCACCCATTCATTCTTATTTATATTCCTTACATAATAACCATTTGTTTCCAGAATGAATATTTTTTTCACTTAAAAGCATAAACTATCATCAAAACAAGTGTATTTATGATACTCAAAATTAGCTCATCAGCATGCCACTAAAAACTCATGGTATGCCTTAGTTTTTAGATGCCCCATGTTTTAATTCACAAGATATCCCAATAGATTCTTATGATAAAGAACCAACTAGAGCCGGGTGGTGGTGGCACACACCTTTAATCCCAGTACTTGGGAGGCAGAGGCAGGTGGATCTTTGTGAGTTTGAGGCCAGCCTGGTCTACAGAGCGAGATCCAGGAAATGTGCAAAGCTACATAAAGAAACCCCGTCTCAAAAAAACCAAAAAACCAAAAACAACAACAACAACAACAAAAACTAGAAAAGTCCCTTGTGTATCCTGAAAAAGTGAAAATGAAGCCTTTTTGAATTGTATATAGAGAAATCACAACAAATTATTATTCCTCAATGTACAAGTTTTGATGTGCAATTGCCCAATTCCAGCACTTAAAATCTTCATGTCCCACAGAGGGAAATAAGCTATGAAAACCTTATGAAAATTATAGCCCAATAGAGGGTATCACTAAAAAACAGACACATGATCCTAAGATTGGAGGCTACTTCCCTCTCAGACACTGTCTTATGAAAAACAACAGCAGCAGAGAACAGAATGAAGATGTAGCTAGGCACAGGGTGTGTGCAGGGCAATGAGGTACTCAAAGAGCCCCTACAGAATACCGGGGAGAGAAAAACCAGGCCACTAACTGAAGCTGCTGAAACTGCAGGATCCTCACGTGCCTGAGAATGAGCATCTATGAAACCTAGACTTCAAAAGCAATCCATTTCTAGACAGACTGAAATGAAGACTCATACTTGTGCTTTTAATCACAATTCCAAGTGTTTGATACATCATACTCGGTCAAGCTTTCAAGAAAAAATGGAGGTGGGGCACTGCTAAATGTACAAAATAAGTTTGCTTGAAGAACTGAGACAAACATCAGATCCAGGTAGATAGAGAATTAAATAATAAACTATAGGAATAAGTGATGAATTTGTCATCTGTAGAGAAGGTAATATTGACATACAAGAACATCATATAAAATATGATGATGGAACTTTATGACAGTTAACTTTGGGGATCATCTTAACTGGGCCACTGGGCACTCGGATGTTTATTTGAACATTGATTTTAGTGTTTCTTTGATGGTGTTTTTGAACCAATCAATATTTTTAAAAGCACATCAGATTTCTCCTTGTAATATTGGTGGTCCAGGTCTAATCAATTTAATAGCTGAATAAAAATATATATGAATCCTGTGTCTCTGGTGAACACTGTTGGAGACCTTCTCATTGGGTACTTATAGTAGACCTTTCGCATTTACATCAAACTCATTAAAATTATTTGAAAGATGTATTGTGAGTGTTTTGCTACCTGCTTCTGATGATAGTAATGATGTCAGCCCTTATCATATTCTCTTACATCATTGCCTTTTATATGGTTCCCTAGATACATTGCATCATTTTACTATTTCTCTCAATCAGAAATCGATTCAAACTTATTGAGTAATATTTACTTAGCAGTTTGTTTACCAAAGAGTGGTAAGAAAAATCAGGAACATTCCTAATCCATAAAAAGCTATAATATTACATATTAGTAATGAATTAACCAACTGAAACAGTCCATAAAATGAACCTTTTAAAAGGCAAGCTGATAGGTGAGTAAAAATGTGCTAGGCCAAAGAAAATGAAGAGCAGGGAACACCAACAACAGTGGTTTAACTTCAGACCCCACTCTTCTAAACACTCATCACTCATCCATATTGGTGGACCAATATGCTATTTATATTCATTCTTACAAAATTTATTAAATGTTCTCCTTGTTAACACATAAACTCCTCAAGTCACTAAAATACAATAGAGATATAAGGTAAGAAACTCATCATTTTTATGTTGCTAAAACATAATGACATAGACCACCTCAAATATGCTAATTTTATTCATGCTTTTAACAGACCAAGACAGATGTAGGTGGAGTTTTCCTGTGCTGACTGCTGCTGCCAAATAGTCACTTGGAGACATACTAATTGCAATTGTTCTGCCAATAGCTCAGACTTGTTGCTAATAACTCTTACATTGAAATTAGCCCATATTTCTTATCTATGTGGATCATGGCTGGTTACCTCATTCTCTCAGTATCTTCCTCTGTGTCTGGTTGCCATCTCCCCTGACTTGACCTTTCTTCTTTCCATCATTCTCAGTTTGGCTTTCCTGACTGACTTTATCCTGTTAAGCTCTTGGCCAATCAGCATCTCTATTAAACCAATCATAACAACAAATATTCACAGTGTAAAAAAAGATTATTCCACAGAATTTCCCCCATTTGTTGGTTGCAAATTATTATTGGTCATGGTAAAAGAAAAAGAAAAGAAAAAAATTAACCAAAGAAGTTAAATTCAAAGATCTCTTTCTGAAAGAAAAAGGGGGATATAATATGGAAATGATAAGTAAAAGGATAGATTATTGAATCTATTTTTAAACCAAAAAATATAAAGTAAAAAATCAACTACTAGTCTTAAATATGTCACACTGGTATGTATTTTGGTATATTAATACAAATGTGAGTTAATTTTGTTATAGTGTATGTATATTTCTGTTCTTGTTTGGGGTATTGTACTTGTGCAACTTATTTTAAAATGTAATGTATAATTAAGTACATATTATTATCGTCTATAATAGTCAAACTTATAGTCATATTAGGTATGTTTTCAAGGTCATACACAGATATTTTTAAATAGATGAATTGTTCTTGATTGTTTTACTCTTTACTTTTTTGGCTCTTTTTTGGGGGCCTGCCCTCGAGTTCCCAAGTAAATCACACATAGAGGCTTATTCTTAATTATAAATATCTGGCCTTAGCTTGGCTTATTTCTTGCCAGTTTTTCTTTTCTTTTCTTTTCTTTTCTTTTTTTTCGAGACAGGGTTTCTCTGTATAGCTTTGCGCCTTTCCTGGAACTCACTTGGTAGCCCAGGCTGGCCTTGAACTCACAAAGATCCGCCTGCCTCTGCCTCCCGAGTGCTGGGATTAAAGGCGTGCGCCACTACTGCCTGGCTCAGTTTTTCTTAAGTTTAGATTATCCCATCTACCTTTTGCCTCTGAGCTTTTTGCTTTTCTTACTTCTGTATTTCTTACTTTCACTCTTACTCTGTGGCTTGCTTTGTGGTTGTGTGGCTGTGTGGCTGTGTGGCTGTGTGGCTGTGTGGCTATGTGGCTGGCCCCTAGCATTCCAATTTCTTTGTTCTCTTGCTCTTTTTCTCTTTTTCTTCCAGATTTCTCCTTCTATTTATTCTCTCTGCCTGCCAGCCATGCTTATCATTTCTTCTGCCTCACTATTGGCCATTCAGCTCTTTATTAGACTAGCAGGTGTTTTGGACAGGCAAAGTAACACAGTGCAACAGAGTTAAACAAATGCATCATAAAGGAATGAAACACTTCTTTGCATCATTAAGCAAATGTTCCACAGCACGAAAAAAATGTAACATGCCTTAAAATATTATTCCACAACAATAGATGATCTTCAAACATTTTAAAGACCTACAGAATATGGAACTGAACATGCTTTAATAACATAAGACTTTTTATGGCAGAGACATGTCTGTTCCTGAGAGCACCAATCTACTTCAGAAAAGATAATGGACATCAATCAAACTCCATATGGAGTTTGTTTTCTTTATGGCAAAAGCTAGCCATGTGGGCAAAGAAACTGCCCTTGCCTCAATTTCTGACAGATACTGTCCAATCTGGACCAGCAGGACACAAGAAAGGCAACCTCAAAACTTTGCCAAGACAATGTAGGACAGTCCTTCAAAATCCCCTGCTTCTCAGAAAAGTCCTTCAAGTATACCCAGCCTATAGGATATAGTTCAATGTCTCAATATCATAGAAAAATCTAGGGTGACTGCCCAGGTGGCCTGATGTCCCTGTCATTAAGTAATATTTCACCTGTCTGGGGTCTTTGATGGAGTTAAAGACTAGATAATTATTATTATAATTATAGTTCTCCTCAGTTGTGATCATGTGGTTGGGTTTACAACCAATGAGAAGGCAGAATAGAAAGTCTTTATAAAGACAGACACACAGGAAGTAGGTCTCTTTCGGAGAGGTAGGACCACTGTGAGAGGAAAGGTAAGGTTTTTAGCTCGTAGCTGTGACCTCTTGGCTTTCTTCTTTGCATTGGTTCTAAGTTTCTTATTGAATAAGATGGTTACTTCTACACAGGACAATGCAACTCTCCCCGCCCCTGCATTAAGGCTGAGTAAGGCATACTACTATAGGTAATGGGCTCCAGAAAACCAGCTCATGCACCAGGGATAGATCCATATACCACTGCCAGGGGCGTCTCAAACAAACCAAGCTACACAACTGTCTCCCATATGCAGAGGGCTTAAAGTGGTCCCATGCAGGTTCCTCGGCTGCCAGTCTGAAGTTCCAGAGTTCCTATGAGTTTGGTTCCATTGCCCCTGTAGATTTTCCAGTCATGATCTTGACACCCCCATGCCTGCTCATCAAATCTATCTTTGCCCTCTTTAACTGGACTCTTGGAACTCAGCCTGGTGCTTGGCTGTGGTTCTCTGCATCTGTTTCCATCAGTTACTGGATGAAAGCTCTGTGATGATAGGGTATTCACCAATCTGAGTACCAGGCTAGGTTCTTCAGGTTTCATGTCCCAGTCTCCTCTCTGTGGGCAGGGGAATTGCCCAGGAGTGCTTTACCCATTAAACCTGGGCTTTCCAATTTGATCTGATTCAGTTTGCTGCACTGGAAGAGAGGACTTCGGGTGGTCTAAAACTTATCAGTTAGTTCTACCCACTCATAAGCATGGGAGATCTTTTCATTTTCTGATATCTTCTTCAATTTCTTTATTAAAGGACTTGTTATTCAAGTTCTTGTTATACAGGTTTTTCACTTGCTTTGTCAGAGTTACCCCAAGGTATTTTATATTATTTTTGGCTACTATAAAGGGTGGTATTTCTCTGATTTCTTTCTCATCCCATTTATGATTTGTATAGAGGAGGGCTATTGATTATTTTTTGAGTTAATGTTGTATCCTGCCATATTACTGAAGGTGTTTATCAGTTGCAAGAGTTCCCTGGTAGAATTTTTGGGGTAATTTATGTATACTATCATGTCATCTGCAAATAGTGAAAGTTTGATTTCTTCCTTTCCAATTTGTATTCCCCTGATCTCTGTTTGTTGTCTTATTGCTCTAGCTAGAACTTCAAAGTACTATATTGAATAAAAATGGAGAGAGTGAACAGCCTTGTCTTGTTCCTGATTTTAGTGGAATCACTTTGAGTTTCTCTCCATTTAATTTGATGTTGGCTGTTGGCTTGCTGTAAATTGCCTTCATTATATTTAGGTTATGTTCCTTGTATTCTTGATTCCTCCAAGACTTTTACCATGAGGAGATGTTGGATTTTTTCAAAGGTTTTTTTAGTTTTTAATGAGATGTTCATGTGGTTTTTTTTTCTTTACATTTGTTCATATGAAGGATTGCATTGACATATTTTCATATGTTGAACCATCCTTGCATCCCTGGGATGAAGCCTACTTGATCATGGTGGACAATTTTTTTTTATGTGTTTTTGGATTCAGTTTGCCAGTATTTTATTGAGTATTTTTGCATCAATGTTCATGAGGGGTATTGGTCCATAATTCCCTTTCTTTGTTGTATTTTGGTGTGGTTTGGGTATCAGGAAAACTGCAGCCTCATAAAGAGTTTGGCAATGTTCTTCCTGTTTCTATTGTATAGAACCATTTGAGGACTACTATTAATTAGCTCTTCTTTGAAATTCTGACAAAATTCTGTGCTGAAACTATCTGGCCATGGTCTTTTTTTGGGGGGGTCGGGCGGAGACTTTTAACGACTGCTTCTATTTGCTTAGGGGTTTTAGGTCTACTTAAATTGCTTATCTGGTTTTGACTTAATTTAAGTATGTGATACCTATCCAGAAAATTGTCCATTTCTTTTAGATTTTCCAATTTTGTGGAGCACAGGCTTCTGAAATATGACCTGATGATTCTCTGGATTTCCTCATTATCTGTTGTTATGTCTTTCTTTTAGTTTCCTATTTTGTTAATTTGGATATTCTCTTTCTGCCTTTTGGTTAGTTTGGATAAGGGTTTGTCTATCTTGTTGATTTTCTCAAGGAACCAACTCTTCATGTCATTGATTCTTTGTATTGTTCTTTTTGTTTCTATTTTATTGATTTCAGCCCTCGATTTGATTATTTTCTGGCATCTATTCCTCCTGAGTGAGTTTGCTTCTTTTTGTGCTAGAGCCAGTAGTGCTGTTGAGTTGCTAGGGTGAGATTTCTCCAATGTCTTTATGTGGGCATTTACTGCTATGAACTTTCCTCTTTGTACTGCTTTTATAGTGTCCCATAAGTTTGGGTATGTTGTACATTCATTTTCATTGAATTTTAGGAAGTCTTTAATTTCTTTCTTTATATCTTCCTTGATCTAGTGGTGATTCAGTTGAGCATTATTCAGTTTCCATGAGTTTGTAGGCTTTCTGTAATTTGTGTTGTTGAATTCTAACTTTAAACCATGATGGTCTGCTAAAATACAGAGGATTATTCCATTTTTTTTTGTATCTGTTGATATTTGCTTCATGGCTGCATATGTGGTCAAGTTTGGAGAAGGTTCCAGGGGTGATGAGAAGAAGGTATATTCTTTTTTGTTTGGATAGAATGTTCTGTTGATGTCTATTCAATCCATTTGCATCATAACATCTCTTAATTCCTTTATTCATCTGACAGACCTGACCAGTGGTGAGAGTAGGGAGTTGAAGTCTCCCTCTATTAGTGTGCAGGGTTTGATGTGTGATTTAAGCTTTAGTAATGTTCCTTTTACATATGTGGGTGCCCCTGTATTTGGGGCATAAATGTGCAGAATTGAGATTTCATCTTGATGGATTTTTCCTGTGATGAATATGTAAGGTCCTTGTGAAACTCTTTTGATTAATTTTAGTTTGAAGTTTATTTTGTTAGATATTAGGATACACCATCTTGCTTCTTAAATTCATTTGATTGGAAAGTCTTATCTCAACACTTTAATTTGAGGTAGTGTCTGTCTTTGGAGTTGAGGTATGTTTTTTGTTATCGGCAGAAGGATGAATCCTGTTTTTGTATCAATTCTATTAGCCTGTATTTTTATTTATAGCAAGTTGAGTCCATTGATATTAAGCAATATTAATGACCAATGAGTGTTTATTCCAGTTATTTTTGGTGTGTGTGTGTGTGTGTGTGTGTGTGTGTGTGTGTGTGTGTGTGTGTGTTTCCCTTCTTTGGAATTTGTTGGTGTTGAATTTTCTATTGCCTATGCTTTCATGGTTATATCTAACTTCCTTAGGTTAAATTTTTCCTTCTAGTGTTTTCTGTAGGTCTGGGTTTGTGAATAGGTATTGTTTAAATCTGATTTCATCATGGAATATCTTGTTTACTCTGTCTTATTGATTGAGAGCTTTGTTGGGTATAATAGTCTGGGCTGGGATACATGGTCTCTTAGTGTCTGCATAACGTCTGTCCAACATCTTCTCGCTTTCAGAGTTTCCATTGAGAAATCCAGTGTTATTCTGGTGACTTTGCCTTTATATGTTACTTGTCCTTTTTTCTTTGCAGCTCTTAATATTCTTTCTTTTACTGTATGTTTAGTGTTTTGATTATTATGTGGTAAGAGGATTTTTTAGGGGGGAGGTCCAGTCTATTTGGTGTTCTGTAAGTTTCTTTTATCTTCATAGGTATTTCCTTCTTTAGGTTGGGAAAGTTTTCTTCTATGATTTTTTTAAATATATTTTCTGTGCATTTGAGCTATTATTCTTGTCCTTCTATCCATATTATTCTTAGGTTTGGTCTTATAATGGTGTCCCAGATTTCCTGGACATTTTGTGTTATGACTTCATTGGCTTTAATGTTTTCTTTGGCTGATGAATCTATTTCCTCTATTGTATCCTCAATGCCTGAGATTCTGTCTTCCATCTCTTGTGTTCTGTTGGTTATCCTTGTATATCTAGTTCCTGTTTCTTTACTAAGATTTCCATTTCCAGCTTTCCCTCAGTTTGTGCCCTCTTTATTGCCTCTATTCCAATTTTCATGTCTTGAACTATTTCCTTCAGCTGTTTGACTTCTTTTTCTTGCTTTTCTTGGCTTTCTTTAAGGGATTTATTGATTTCTTCCATTTTTTGTTAGTCTTTCCCTCGATTTCTTTAAGGGAATTTTTCATTTCCTCTTTAAATGCCTCTATCATCCTCATAAAGTCATTTTTAAGGACATTTTCTTCTGCTTCTTCTATTTTAAGATTTCATGTTTTCCTGTTGTAGAACCATTAGATTCTGCCATATTGTTATTTATGTGGTTGGACATATTCTTGCACTAGTGTCTACCCATCTCTTTCTCCAATCGGTACAAAGAGGTGTTTGTTTCTCAGGGATCTGTTCTTTGTCCCATTGACACTGGTAGGGGAGCTGCTGGGGTCTCAGAGGATGGGTGGGTTTGGGGAACAGAATGGGACTTGTAGATTACAGGGTCCAGTGGGGGATGATGTTGAGAAGGTCTGCCCACAGGAGTCTTGCCTGTTGGTCTGTAACTGGGGCTGCAATGAGTGGGGGTGGGGATACAGGTGGTGCCTCTGGGTGTAGGGCCTAGAGGTTGGGGTGACTGGCTAGGAGAACAGTCACTCACCTCTTGGGAGTAGGTGTGGTCTTGGGGGATGGGTGGGTTTGCAGGACTATGTGGGGCTTGTAGGTTACAAGGTGTGATGGGGTTGGTCATGTGCTTATTCTTAATAAATATTCCTCTCATGCATATGGTTGTGACACCTTCACTTAGGAAATGATAGCAAATGTCTGTTTATTCTAGATAGAAAGGTGACAACACACCAAATAATCATTCCTTTTCAAATCTTGATTAATGAACCAGTGCGTTGATGGTAGGCTTATCAAGGGAATATGGTTAAGATTTTGCTTTTGTTTTTTGAGAAGCAAGCGTGACCTAGAGATAGGTAAATAACTGGAAAAAGAAAAACACCAACCAACCAACCAATAAACAAACAAACAAGCAAACAAACAACAAAAGCAAATTACAGCATGATGAGACTCAGGCAAGCTATATTCCTTCAGCCCCCAACATGACTGGCAGGCTGGTCTTCCAATCACACAGCTCCTCACCAACTCCGTTTATATAACCTTGGAGGTGGGTCTTGTGAATCTTGTAAGTTTCAGGTGCTCTGCCAGATTTGTAAATTTTACTTTCTGAGTCTTGAGGAGCCTTCCTCTGGGAGGGACAATTAAAATCTGGGGTGAATAGGTGTACAAAAACAACATTACTCCCAGATGAGAGCATTAATTCATTTGTGAAGGCAGAGCCTTTATGAGCAAAGCATCTCAAGGTTCTTTTCATAATACTATTATGAGTGTTCTGCCATGGGAAGGTACCGGTGTCAGCTCCTCTTCCTTCTCCGTACCGCTCTCTGGGGCTCAGCATGGAGGTTCCCAACCTGAAAACCCGTACAAACCTTCTTAGCATCATAGACTCGCCCCACTTTAGCCCTGCTATGAAAAGGTGCAGAGCGCTCAATGAAGAGTGGTGACTTCTGCTTTGGTCCACACATCCATCTGTATCAAATATGGAGGTATTTTATTTGTACTGAAATGTGATTTTATTTGTATGTTAATAAATAAAGTTGCTTGGGGGGTCAGAGCTAATAGCAAGCCATAGCAGAGTTGGGTGTTCATGGCGCATGCCTTTAATCCCAGCACTTGGTAGAAGAGCTAGGTAGATCTCTGTGTGGTCAAGGATACAGCCAGCATTGGAGACACACGCCTTTAATCTCAATACCATAGAAGACCTGGAGGGCTGTACAAACATGCAGTGATGAGGCAGTCATGTGTTTGGGTTTACAACCAATGAAGGCAGAACAGAAAGACTATATAAAGACAAACACACAGGAAGTAGGCCTTTTTCAGAGAGGTCTCTTGGCTAAAGAGGTTAGCTGCAGCAGGCGGTAAGGATCCTAGTGCTGATCTCTTGGCTTTCTTCTTTGCATTGGTTCTGTGTTTCTTATTTAATAAGATGGTTGGTTACATCTACACTTTGGGGAATTTTAGAAGTAGAAAAATATTGATTTTCTTCTATTACAACTACAAAATAATGATAGAATATCAGTATAATTCATTATGTTCACATTCATATATATATTTGCAATTAAATGTACATAGAAGTCACAATATTCATTATACCTATATAAAAGTAAAGTTATGAGTTGATAGATGCAAAACTAAAAATGAGCAAGAAAGTAATAAACAAAATATTATGTATAAGTCTTTGAGAAAACATGAAAATATTATAGGGCATGAATGTCATTTCTTCTGTTTTTTAAAATTGAAAATAGTTTCTTTTCTCATACATTATATCCCAATCAGAGTGTTTTCTATATATATTCCTTACAGATTTCCCCCACCTTTCCTCTCCACTAGATCCACTCCTCCTTCTTTTTCCCTTCAGAAACAAGTGTCCTCCCCCAAGAGACAACAACTAATCATGACAAAACAAGATACAATAGGACAAGGCAAAATCCTTCATACTGAGGTTGATAAGGCAACACAGTAGGAGGAAAAGAGTCCCAAGAACAGGTGAAAACTTTAGAGACAAACATACTCCTACTCTTAGTAGTTCCACAGAAACACCAAACTAATGGCCATACATTCAGAAGATCTGGTGCAGACCCATGCAGGCCTCCTGCTTATCACCTCAGCCTCTGTGAGCTCACATGACTCATGCTTAATTGATTCCATGCTCCATGTTTTTCTGGTGTCCTCCATCTTCTCTGATTCCTACAACTGTTCCTTCTGCTTTACCACAGGATTCTCTGAGCTCTGAGTGAAGGAATGTGATGGATACCTCCAATTTACTCTCTCTACAAATGTCTGGCTGTGGATCTCTGCACCTACGCCCATTTGCTGTCAGAGAAAACCTCTCTGATGATCCCTGGAAAAGACACTTATCTATGAGTATAGAAAAATACCATTAAGAATAATTTCATTTTTTTTTGTCAGTCATGTCTCTTTCTACCCTGGGTCTCTGGGTTATCCAGTCTCTGTTTCCTGGCCATTTAGACAGTGTAGGGTAAGTGATCCTCCTCATGGCATGGGCCTCAATTTAAACCACACAATGGTTGGCCACCCTCACAAGTTCTGTACCATCATTGATTCTTCATAAGCATAACATGGACTCATTCAAAAATCTGTGTATAATATGTGTGTACATATTCATATATATGTTTATATATAAACTTCCAGTTAATGAATTATTTGTTGAAACACAATGCCTATGGAAAAAAGTTAAATTAAAAAAAAATTATGTGTTCCTCATTTTAGATTAGGCAAAAGTACTATATTTCCAAATTCAATGATAGAAAGGAGAACGTGCAAGTTTATCAGAACTGATATTCAAATCAAGGCTTAATAATGTGTGGTGGCTTATTAGATATGGAACATGATAAGGGCTGTCATGTTTAGGAGTGTGGAGCAAAATTTTAGTCAGAAATAAAGTGTCCATATTTTCACTTGTTATTTGAGCAGTGGATTTCAACTCAAGTCTAAGCCAGTATCTGATTCATCTGAAGATCTTGTTAAAATACAGATTAATTTATTCTAATCTATACTTTCTAATCCATTGATATTCTATGAGAGGGCTCAAAATTTTACATTTCTAAGAAGTTTCCAGATAATATTTTTGATTGATCAGAGTTGGAACACATCTCTGTAGAATGATAGATAGCTTTAAGTATTTCTTTATGTGATATAACACTTTACTTTTCATCTAGAAAACTATTATTTATTTTCAATTTATGTAAGTAATCTCTATTTGGATCAAAAGAGCCACCCCGTAGAAGCAGGTCAAGAGCCTTCCAGTCTTTAATGCCTTTTGCTTTCCCTTTGAATATTGCCTTTCTGGTTGAAAAACTGCTCTCTCATTCTTCTGCTGATATAACACTCCCTTCATTTATTTCTGCAGTAGCCATTAAATCTCTTTTGACTCTATAGTCCAGTGATTCCTTTTTTCTTTCATGGAGTATTTCTTCATTCTGTAAACGGTTTTAGTAGGCTTTCATCCACTCCTTCAAATTGGATTCATACACAGTGGAGTTCATTATCTGCCCTTATATCACAAACTCAGGAGCTTTAGGCTTATAAACTGAACTGACTTTCATTGGTCTGAATATAGACACACAAATAAATGAAAACCAACATTTTCCAAATGCATTATCTTTTTTTAATCAATACCCCTTGTCAATTGTATGCTTTGGTCATCACTGCATGTACTCTGGACCCGGTTTCTTTCTTTTTTAAACTTCATCACAGTTTTCCATGACAGAGTTTGGTATAATCTCTGATTCTTACACTTCTCCTTAATTTCGCATATTAGGTTTCTTCAATCCATCTACTTTGTTTTACAGTGTGAGATTTTTAGACCAAATGTCGCGGCATCTTGCAAAGACTGATGCTGCTTACCCTCTTATTTTCTTTTCATATATTCTTCTTCATGCAAGGACACCGCAATTAAACAATCACCTATATTAACTGCAAAAGTTGTTATTCTGCTTCATACAAATCTTCTTAAGCTAGAATACAAACTACAAATATGAAAGACTGGGGTGGATCATTTTCTTAAGTTTGTAGACAAGTATTTGGAAACATCTGTACATTTGGAAGTCACACTAGTTCAAAAGCACTTTCTTTTTTCATGTAGGTAATATTCTTTGACTAAGTGCCAGTCATAACACACTCACTTTCAGTTTCTTGGTTTATCATCTTGGCTGTTTTATGGAGGGATCTCATGTCTACTTTCAAGTTTTTAAAAGATAGGTGGTAGGAGACATTCTTTTGTTATCATTATTGTTACTATTATTACTTACTTATTTTTTGGTATACATCATGACTGCAGTTTCCTCTGCTTCCTCTCTTCCCATTCCCACTCTACCTTCCCCCACCCCACCTGTCAGTCCACTCCTCCTCTCTTTCTGTTCAGAAAGGGGCAGGCCTCCTATGAGTGCCCATCAAGCATGGTATATCAAGTTGAGGTAGGACTAAGTTACTTCCCTTGTATTAAGGCTGAGCAAGGCAAGCCAGTCTGAGGAATAAGCTCCTGGAAGCCAACCTAAGCACTAGGGACAGGCCCTGCTTCTACCACTACAAGTCCCACCAGTAGATCGAGCTACACAACTGCTACACATATGTAGAGGGCTTAGGTTGGTCTGATGCTGGCTCCCTAGCTTTTGGTGCAGAGTCTGTGAGCTCCTATATGCCCAGGATAGTTGTTTCTGTGGGTTCCTTTGTGATGACCTTGACCCTCCTGGCTCATACAATCCTTCCTCTCTTTAATAGGATTCCCCCCAAGTTCAGCCCAGTGTTTGACTGTAGATCTGTTCATCTCTTTCCATCTGTCACTGGATGAAGGTTCTCTGCTGGCAGTTACCAATCTGACTACAGGAAAAGGATAGCTCAGGATGTCTATCCACTCTTGCTATGAGTATTTGCTGGGGTCATCCTTGTAGATTCCTGAGAGTTTCCCTTGCACCAGATTTCTACCTGACCCCGAAATGCCAATCCATCAAGACACCTCTTTCACTTTTCTTCCACTCCATCCACTCACAAATCCAATCCCTCATGTTCCAATCTGTGCCCAGCCTCCAGTCTACAAAAGAGGTCTCTTCTATTTTCCCTTCTCAGGGGAATCTGTAGGTTCCCATCTGTCCTTCAGCCCTCCTTTTTACCTAGCCTTTCTGGGGCCATGGATTATAACACGCTTATCCTTTACTTACAGCTAATATCCACTTATGAGTGAGTGCACAACATGTTTGCCTTACTGGGTCTGGGTTTTCTCACTCAGGATGATTTTTTTTCTAGTTCCATCAATTTGCTTGATAGAAGACATTCTTTATGGGCCTATTACATGAGGGCCTCCTATTGACCTAACTTGCAGGAAATAGTTGAGGGTTTCAATAGAATTAGTAGTAGTTTTCACATGTAATTTGAAGTTTTACGTTAAATTTATTTAAATATAAAAAGTAGGTGACAAGTAAATTAATTAATTATATTATACAATAAAAATTATTCATTCTATTCATCTCTGGCTTAACTTTCAGACTAAATTTCCTTCAAATTAGCAGAATGACTTGACTTTTTTCTCATTGTCAAAAATTTCAAAAAGTGTGAAGAAGAAATAAACATCTAGGTTTTTCAAACTTAAACCATCAAACATTAATATAAAGAAGACTATTGCAAAATAAATAATGGAGGAAAATATATTTCTTATTTAGAAGTAAAACAGCGGCAGCAGAATTGTCAAGAGCAAGTTTGGAAAACAGCAAAGTCAAGACAAGTTCGAGACTGAGAGAAATCACTGTCATTCAAGAAAAGTCTGCACTCAAAACTAGAATTATTATTGGGAATGATCACACGTTTATTCTGCAGCTGCAATTGAGAAGAGCTGGGCTTCCTTTTCTGAAACCTCACCCTAGGTCTGTGAGAACAGGCCCTATCTGTTAGAGAATGGGATATAGCCTGATTGCTGAGGAAGATAAAGGATTTAAGAACATCCGTGATCTTACATTTTTGTGTGTATACAAAACATAAATAAAAGCAAAGTTTTTCAAGTAAGAGAACAACATGATCTTCGCCTATAGTGTTATCAGAACTAAGATTATTATAATTACAATTTCACATATCACAGAATTCAATAAATGTAAGTACATGAATTGTGTATTCTTTTAATATTGGAAGGTACAACCATAAAGTCTAAGCAACATGACTTCCCTAATGTGAACTGAATGAGGCTGAAACCAATGTACATGCCAAACTGAGCAGGGATTAGCTCTAGGGCCTCAACTCTATACAAAAACTATTGGCAACTCAGGAAAGCTCAGAGAGGGAAAGGTGGTCTTTCCTAAAGAAGTGCACACCAAATTGGTTGTCCAGTCCAAATGGTCATCTCTACAAACACATACCCAAGTGACAGTATACAGACTGAACAGACTGTGTTCAGAAACATGTTTATTCTTGCATGCAGTAACAGTAAGAAAAGAAGGCATGATATAGAGGAGAGTATAGATGAGACTATTAGTGGATCTGAAGGATGAAGAGGAAGGAAGAAATACTGTAATTAAATTACAACCTCTAAAATTAAAACAAAAATAGAAGTACAATTCTTTCCTTAATATTGGAGTGACTCTTTGTTAATGAAACTATTTGCTCATTTTGTTTGTTTTTGGTTTTGGAGATTAGTCTGGAAGTAAAATTAGTTATTTGAAGTTTTTCATTTAACCGTTAATCACTAATCAAGAGAATTTAAGATCATAGTCACATCAATTTAAGAATTTTTCAGCAAAATTAATTTATTTATGATTAATAGGAATAAAAGCTTTGGAATTATTATGTAAGTTAGTATACACACTTTTGATAGACATAATACTTTTAGATACAATTTTCCCCATTATTCATATTTTCTACTCATCACTTGGTGCTTTACTCAATGAGAAAACATGAAAATACTTGTAATCAATATTTAGAAGAACAGATTATTATTTACAAAAAGTCATTGTTTATTAAAACCAATTTATAGTTTAGACAAAAAAATTAAGTAAATCCCATATCTTAGTTTTTCAAGTTGTCAACTTGATTAAATATAATCCTTTAAGCACATATTTATAAGTGTTACCATGATCAAATCTACATTTTAAATAAACCAATACTGATTTAGAGATTCATATCAATGTATTGAAATTAAACCTTAGATATCCTAGTCACTTTTAATCA
Source organism: Peromyscus maniculatus bairdii (assembly GCF_049852395.1). NCBI lineage: Eukaryota > Metazoa > Chordata > Mammalia > Rodentia > Cricetidae > Peromyscus > Peromyscus maniculatus. The sequence goes on along the minus strand of NC_134867.1, from coordinate 43,878,298 downwards.
TCAAGCATATATCATTTTGAAGTTTTCTCTCATTGGTTCCTTGTATAACTTACATCATCCAGTCAATTTTAAAGGCATAATTTTATTATGTCATACAAAATCCATCTTTGAAAGAAGGATGAGACAAGACACTTTATGGAACACACTAAGAAGTGAATTTTGATAAACAAGTCTTTGGAGATTTTATTTAAATTGACTGAATGTTCTTTCTTATTCTTTCCTACTCTTTTCTTCTCTAGACTCACTTGCAAACATTCTAAAGAACCCCTCAGAAAGCTGAAACAGAATATCCCTGAGGGAAGGAAGGCCTTTGAAAGCTCTCAAATAAAGAAACAAATTCCCACTGGAAACAGGAGAATGCTTAAATTCTTGTTCTCTGTTGCATGACTCCATGAAAGGGTCCTTTTAGAAACAAAAACTGTGTGTGTGTGTGTGTGTGTGTGTGTGTGTGTGTGTGTGTGTGTGTGTGGCGTTTGTAAGCTAAAAAAAGTGAACTCCTCTAAGGGTCAATAAAATTATTTCATGAATAGAATATTTCTATCTAATGTGGTTTCATTGGGTAAGAGTTAGGGTACAGTAAGTTGATAGTTAGCAGGGCAGTTTGGAATTGAGTGGCAGGTCCTTAAAGGAAAAATAATGCACTCTAAGAAATTACAAACACGTGGAACCATTTAACCAGGGTTTACTTAAATTTATTTATATTTCAACTTGGTGGACAGTCTCCAATTATCATTGTTAAGAAGGCCAACATTATACTTGCTTAATCATCATTACATATTTGTTTCCTTTCATCTGACCTATTTTCATCCATACCATTAATCATTTCCTCTTTTTAAAATTGTTATATAATTCCATATATTCAGATAATATGTGTTGATCAAAGCCATGCCTCTCTCAAATTCTCCTCCTATTCCCCCCACCACTACCACTTCACCTTTCTAACTTTGTATATTCCTTTTAAAACCCATTGAATCCACATAATGCTAGCAGGCTGTGTATGGGCATGATCTACTGAATTATAGGCACTTCTTCACTTTGCTTCTTTATTTTAGGTAAAATATTATTTCTTTATGGTTGCTGTTATTTCCTCCTTTTTTGTTATGCCTGGTCCCATAAATTTGAAGTGTGTACTTTGTACAATTAAGATACAAGTTTCAAATAATTTAATTGGCCAATTTAAATTTCAGAGCAAATCCAGATTCCCTAAACTATCTAGTTTTTCTTTCAGGTTCAAGTTATGCATGAAACTGAAAAAAAGGTTATAGTTTCATTAACGAATAATGTTTTATGACTGGCCTAGAAGCACATTTGTTTTTAATTAAAATATTCTAGAATTTTTTATGGAGTCATTTTTTTAATGGAAGATTGAACTCAACATTGTTTGCTAACAGCTTTGATATCATTTAAAATCATTGTGAAATCAAATAATTTATTGGCTCATCTTAAACTCTTGTTTTATTTACAGAACAAAAAATAACATTATTCTGAATACTTGGATTCTTTTCATATAGGTTACAAACTAGAGGAAGAATAAAGGATGCTTTTGTATAGTGTGATGGTTTGAATAGGTATGGTCCCCATTGACTCCTGTTTGATTGCTTCTTCTCCAGGGAGTAATACTATTAGGAGTTGTCGCCCTCTTATAATAGGTGTGGCCTTGTTGGAGGTGTGTTGCTTGGGGTGGTCACTGAGGTCTCCCATGCTCATACCAGGCCTTGTGGCTCACAATTCTTTTCTGGCTGTCTGGCCATCCAGATATATAACTCTCAGCTCCTTCTCTAACACCATGTCTGTCTGGGCACTGCCATGATTTTTGCCATGATAAAAATGGATTCAACCTCTGAAACTGTGTGCCAGCCCAAATTAGATGTTTTACTTTATAAGAGTTTCCATGGTCATGATGTCTCTTCGCAGCAATCAAACTCTAACTAAGATATATATGTTCAATGTGTTTTAAGTTGACTGCTCATTTTACACTTTCAGCCCTGAAAGAAAGAGCAGGGTGCTTTAAAATGTATATACAATCACTTAAGGCATTTTAAAGGGATGTCATTGGATACCTGTTGTGAAGAAATCAAAATTTTCAGTATGACTCATTTCTAAAACTATTGAGCAGTAGTGGTGTGGATATTTTGTAAATGTTAGTTTTTAATTAGTGAAAAAATACTTTCTATGAATTAATCCAGATAATGGTAGACTAAGAAGCACAAACTCTCATTTTTCCAGGAAAACAATGATTCAGTAATATCTAAACGATTGATGAGAATTTAAAAGCCAATTAAGAGAAACTGTAAGCCAACCACAACTAGGTTAGTAGGAAATTTTTGTATATTACAGGCTATAATCTATGCCCTAGGCCAATGATGTTAGAATTAGGGAGAAACTGACAGTTTTTTACTTTTTCTTGGGGAGTAAATAAGAAAAGCATATCATATATCCAACATTCTTGGCACAGCCATATCTGATGGGGACAGCAAAAGTCATAAAACCAGCACAGCTACTTGACAAAGATCCAGCAAACCTGAGCCACATGATGGCCGATGTACACTTTTGGTTTTCATTTATACCTCTTCCATACTTGGGACACTGTGGGAGCCCATTTGCAGGCTTCTTGGTGCTTTACCCAGCAGGTCCCCACAAAGAGGATGATTAGGACCACAAGCCTGAGTGCAGGTGTCTGAGATGGTCTGCACTTGGCTGTGCTGGGGGTAGGTCTTTTGCTCCACACCTTGGCATCTCTATAAATACCCTGGGGCACAGACAGTAAGGGCTCCTTGGAACAGGTTAAAGACCCTCTTGAGGTTATCCTTTATTTTCTATGTTTATCTCTACAATCTAAATCCTTTTATCTAATATTTCCTGGTGCTCACACTCAAGAAATCTCTGGGGAACTGTGGGGTTGGTGGGCAAATGCCCCTTAGGACACTTTTAGTATTTGTACCACTTGGGGATATTGGATTGATGAAAAATTTCTTATGAATCATTTATGCCTTCTCCAAGGAATGTTACTTGTAGGCTTCCCCAGGAAAGTCCTGAACATACCACCCCTCCCACTTTTAGGAAGATATCCTTATCTATTTGAATGTCTTCCTTCTACCTTGGAGGTTGTGATACACATAAAGAAGCCAGAAGCCTCTTTATGAGGCATTCTTGAAACATCAATTCTTGTACTTACACAGGAGCAAGATATTCAAAATAAAGTAAACTCAAAAAAGACAATCATATTTGGTTGCTGGAGCTGGCCACAGTTCAGATTGCAAGCCTCTTCCCACCATATACTCAGGCAATTACATGGCGTATACCTCTGCCCTACACAGAGACTTATATTGATGAACAAAGAATGGAGTAGAAAGATGATAAAAGAATAAGATGTCAGGACCTCCTATCTTAGAAAAGTTAGTATATGCAGGGCCACTATGGCGTCATATGACCAAGGAACAACAGAATGCCAGGATTAGATATGTAGACAAATTCTATATAGATATAAAATACAAACATTTTGTTATACCAGAATTTGAATTAGTAACTGCAGCAACTTTGGCCCGAGAATTTTTCTTGGGTATTCTGGCCATTAGGAATTAATAATACACTGCTTGGGACATGGCAGTATGCCCAGAAATTTTGTTTAGGTGTAGTGTCCTTGAAGGAGCCAGAGCTACCATCCTGAGAAGAGGCTGTCATATGCCTCTAGATTTTTAAAAATTGGGTTATGAGTTTTATGAATAAAAGTGGTAACTTTGTTTATTAATGATGTCAAAACTTGAGGGAAATGACTGGAAAAGATAAGTCTGTTTATTAATGATGACTGAAAGGTATGCAAGAGGAAATGATTTTGTGTATAAATAAAGCCTGTGAGAGATACAGGTTGTCAGAGTAGGACAAGCCATATCTAAATGCATTTCTTCTCTGTCAGTCTCTCCTAAAATGAAACTAAGAAGTGTCCCATGTCTGATTCTTCCCGTTGCTGGTCTTGTATCCACCCATCATTAGACCCTGCCCTCATCCAGAGCTGGACTTTGGCACATTCTGACTTGCAGAGGTGAATTACTATTGGGAAAGGAGATTTTTTGTCTTGCTTGATTTTATGCACTGATAAGAAAAGATAGCAAGTTGGGAAATAGTAAAATCAGAGATATTTCTTTAGTTTAGCATTTTTTCATTGTTCATAATACACTCTGTTTCCATACAGAGAAAGGTTTTATGTTCTAATTTTCCACAAGGGAAGAAAGAAAACTCCTTGGTATATATAAGAGTTGTACAAGATTATTCTATTTAAGGACTGGTTTCTTTTCTTTGTCATGTCTTGCTGTGAGACTCTGTATTTGTTCCTGTATCACTCAGGAGAAGGATTCTCTGATGACGGATGTTTAAGGCGCTGATCTATAAGCACAGCAGAATGTCATTACAAGTCATTTTGCTGTTACTTATTTTTTTTATTTCTTTTTTTTTTTAAGACTAGCAGTGTTTTGTTTTAACCTAAGTTTCTGGGCTACCTACACTCACGGTTCTTGATCACCCAATCATTGGTTCCATCTCATGAACTGGGCCTTAAGTAAAATTAGACATTGACTGGTTGCTCCAACAAGTGCCACCATTGTCTTAGCATATTTTGTAGGCGGGACTGCTGTGGAATAATGCTTTTTTACACCGGTTTAATAAAATGCTGATTGGCCAGTAGCCAGGCAGGAAGTATAGGATAAGCAGAAAAGGAGAATTCTGGGAAGAGAAAGGCTGAGTGAAGAGATGCCAGCCCGCTGTTTAGGGAGCAGCATGTATTGGCACACAGGTAAAGCCATGGAACACATGGTGACATATAGATAAGAAATGGGCTGAGTTAAAGTGTAAGAGCTAGTCAGTAGTTAGCCTGAGCTAATGCTCAAGCAGTTATAATTAATATAAGCCTCTGTGTGTTTACTTGGGACTGGTGGGTGAGAGCGATTTGTCCTGACCATGGGCCAGGCAGGACACAGGAAAACTTTCAGCTACACAGGACAGATTACAGATCAAACCTTTTGTGGTTAGTTTGATGTTTGTTTTTCTGTTTTGGTAGCCTGCAGAATACCCTTCCCATGTCTTAGATGCTAGAACATGAGGTTCAGGTTTCTACATAGGCACTAGCTTGTTCTCTCAATGTTCAATGAGTTGGATGAGTATTGTTTCAGCAATGGATCTTTAGTGTCATTTGTGGAGAGCAATTCCTTATCTTGGAAACAGTCTGGGATGTTTAAGGATGTCTATGGGACCCTTTGGGCAAATAACTCAACTGAATGAAATCTATTTCTGGCACTAGAAGCTTTGTTGGTGACAAGAGAGTGCCAGTTTGAGTTCTTTCTCCCTCACTATTTGGAGATTTCTTTAGGATCACCTTCATATGTCATAGAAAGTTTCCAATGCCTCCTACAACCCGGCAGCATAGTCTATTTTCCCCTTCCAGGGAGATCCATATGTCCCCTCTCATAAAGACCTTGGAACATACAACCATATATGATATGTTTCCATCCAATCCCTCTTTTCAGAGCTCAGGGAATTGAACAGAAGAGGAGGTGGAAAAAGGACAAGAGCCAGAAGGGATGGAGGACACGAAGAAAACAAGGCCTTCTAAATCAATATAGGTCAAATGTACTTAGAATCTGAAGCAGCATGCAGAGTGCTTACATGGGTCTGTACTAGGTCCTCTATATGTACTACAGCTTTCAGTTCAGTACTTCTTTGGGACTAATTTACACTAATGAATGTGTAAAAGACTGTGTCTCTGAATTTTGTGCCTTCTCTTGGGAGTGCTTTTCTTTTTCTGTTGGCTTGGTTTGTCCAAATTAGATATAATGGTTTTCATTTTATCTTATTATAATTTATTTTGTTATGTCTAAACCTACCCATTTTTTAGGATAGAGACTATGTCTTCTACACTATAGCAGTAGTTAATACTTTATATTTGGGGATATTGACTTGGTATAGCAGCCCAGAAACAACTATAGTCTATTTTGAGATCAGAGTCTTTGTCAGTCAAGGATAAGAAAAAAATTTCTTTTTTGAAGAAGAAATTTTTTATTCATTTTACATACCAAAGGCATTAGTCATTGATAGTGGAGTGCTCAGCCCATTGTAGGTGATGCCACCTCTGTGCTGATGGTCCTGGGTTTTACAAGAAGCAGGATGAGCAACCCATGATGATCAAGCCAGTAAGCATCACCCCTCATTGGCTCTGCATCAGCTTCTGCCTCCAAGCCCCTACCCTCTTTGAGTTCCTGTCCTGACTTCCTTTGATGATGAACTTTGATATCAAAGTATAAGCCAAATGAACACCATCCTCCACAACTTCCTTTGGTTATGGTCTTTCATCACAGCAAGAGTAATCATAATTAGGACAAATAATATAACTATTTGTTTGAAAAATCCAGGGCACATGGTTCAGAGCAGAGTTGAATCAGTGGACAAAGAACCACTGAACTCAAAGTCTCATGAAATTAGGAGTTCAAAGTAACAAGAGGGAAAAATTCTCCAGAGATTAAAAAATAATTGATGGGCTTTCTAACTGAAGAACAAATTAAAGGTTATTGAAAGCTTATTTACAGAAACAATGGCAAAACCCTCCCAAATCTGAGGAAGGCATCAGGTGTATTCAAGCAACATAACAGATTCTAAGCAGTAAAAATGGGAAGAAAATGATACTGGAACAAATCATACCCAAATAAACACAAATCAAAACAATACAAAGCTTTAGAAAGAAAAAAGAAAAAAAAAAAGTGTGTTCCAAGTATCATGAAGACCCTCATCAGAAGAATAGAATAGAAAGATATATTCAGAGGAAATATGCGCCAACCAAGAAAAAAAAACTTTACTTCAATAAGGAAGGAGAATGAACTTTATAGAAGAAAAAAAAACCTGAGAAATCTTATCCTTTGGTATCACCTAAAAAAGCGTAGTCTTTCAAGTTCAGATGTATGGATGACATTAGCTAATTGGAACATAAACATAAGAAACTCTTTAAATTGTGGCATACATGTAAAAAAGATTAAAGTATTTGAGTCTTAGCTATGAAAATGAAACAATTAAAAATAAAATGTTGCATTATGGGGCCAGCAAGATGAATCAGCTGCTAATGACACCTGCCACTAAGCCTAGAGAAGTGAGCTGAATGCCCAGGACCCTATGGTAGAAGGGGAGCACTTATTCCCACAGTTGCCCTCTGACCTCCACATGTCCACTTTAGCATGTGTATGACTAGCTCCCCTACCACACAAAATAAATAAAATACAATATGTGTTCCATTAGATAAATAACATCAAGTCGTAAAGGAAAAGCAATGGAATTTTAAGGTGACTAAAATGATACAGTTAATATGTTAAAATAAGCTATTAAAAATACAGAAGACTTTTTGGAAAGTCCATAGATAGTAACCACAAAGAAAATAACTACAAAAGTTACAAAAAAAGAAAAGAAAAGAAAGGAAAATGAGAAAGAAAAATAAAGCTCCTAGATAACCAATTGCTGTGCTCTTCCCTGAGAAGGGCCACCTCTTCTGCTTCCAGATTTGCTGAGTCCCCTGTAGTTCTTTGTGTATATTTGAAGCCTCTTTGGCTTTCCCCCATATTGTTTGGCACATTTATCTGTATTCTATTAGAGAAATAACATTTGTATTCAACTCACATATGAGTAGTCATGTTGGTGAGACTTTATGGGTGTAACTCTGGATGTTTCAACACAGACTCTGATCCTCTGGCTCTTACAATTCTTTTGTCCCCTTCTCCTACATTGTTCCCTGACCCTTAGGTGTGGGTGTGTTTTGTAGATGTGTCCACTGGGACTGGAATGCACAGCTCTGGACACTGATTGGTTGTGATTTTCTGAAATAGTCTCTGTCTATTACAGAGAGGGAGGAAATGGAAGGAAGAAACACTGCCATTAACTACAATCTCAAAAATGAACAACAAAAGAATGAGAATGTATCCGATGATAAGTGAAACCAAAAATGTAACATATCACTTTAGGGATCAAAAATCCATAATAAAAAGAAAATGTGTATGAGTAAATACACTTTTTAAATGATTTCTAATACACATGTTTCTTGAAATAGGATAATAGTACTAGTCCAAAGTTCATAAAGGAGACAATAAATATTAGAGCACAGATAAATTAAATAATCTGAGCATGCAAATATAAATTGCTAGAGGAAGCCTCGAGGTCTGAACTGAAATTAAGTAATGAGCACTAATATTTCTGTGATTTTCTTGGAATCTGTGATGTATGGTGAGAAAACAGTTTATAGAGATTTCACAAGGACAGAATCAGAAGAAAAAGCCACAAACATCTCCTTAGACCTCATAAGCAGGTTCATGTTTGTACAGAGATTTTGAGGTTTTGAATTTCACAGAATGCTAGGTTACCTCAGTACCAATCAGTGGAAAAACAAAGATGAAGTCACGCCCATCTGAGCTGAAATCTTGTGGTCAGAGTACTCACTTCACTGCAGATGAAGCAGGCTGAGGGTGACATTTAACAGCTTCTCAAATGTATGAAAGTACCGTTATTGGAGAGTTGGTGCTGGACCAGCACACCCAGCTCTCTATGTGAACAAACTTCAGAAGAACAGCCTTTACATGTTACGAAGTATACAGAGATGACGGATGCTGATTTGGAGGACTCAAAGTATGTTATCATTGTGAAGCACAGTGTGTGAAGTTTGTGGTTGCCTTTATTGTTTAGGTAGCAACTTCTGTCATTGAAGAGGGGATGAGTTGGGTTGGACAAAAATAAGTGTCAAATCCTTATGCTCCTACCCAAAGACTGACAAAAGAGTTACCACCCTGTGAATCAAGGATAACTGGTGTGATGTTCATGAACATTCAGAAAAGGTTGAAAGCATGCAGGAAATATAATAGTTGAAGCCATGTAACTTCATCCAGAGGTGATGATGTGCCTTTGAAGAATGTACTGTTGTTTGGTCTTCAGCAACCTGCAAACACGGTTTATTCATTCAAGTTATTGGTTGCAAACTTTTATGGAAATAGGGTAATAAGGGAACCTCCAATAGTTCATGAATCTTTTTGAAATGGCTAGAACAAAACCAACCCCCTGTCTTATTTTGAATGATGTGTACTCATCAGAATGGATCAATTTTCTTATGGTTCTGGAAGTGACAGATATAAAGAAACTGACCATCTGCTGGATGGTTTGACTTTGATTCAAAGGTCAGAAGTGTCAATGCCCTCTGACACCTTGGATTCATCCAGCTTGATGAGGCCAGAGATGTGAGATAAGAAGACTGAATTTAGGTTACTGAATTTAGAGTGATAGACTCACATTTTTAAGATTCCTAATCATTCAATGGGTATTGAAAGATATGTAGATTGAATTATCAACTTATTTGTGTCTAAATAGCTCAGAGATAGAGATTAAAAGAGCCTTTACAGAAGTCAGTTGTTTGTTATCTGAGTACTGTGAAAATTGGTTACTGAAAAGTATGTCTTGGAAGCTGTAAGAGTATTCAGTCTTACAGCAAATCCAGTGCTACTCCAAGCATACATGTCAGCTGCAAAGGCTCTTACAAGAAAACACTTTCTTTAGCTGAATCTGAAGTTCACAGCTATTTCATAGGTCCTCACAAAAAAAATAAATGGGGTCAAATTTGTTAAAACATACAAACAAAAATCCCCACAAATTGGTAAAGATTAACAAACAGATTCATTAAATTGTCAGAATACAAAGTCAATATACAAAAACAGTTTCTCTACACTATACCAAAAGATGTAAATATCATTTAAAATAAGGTAAGAAAAATAAAATATTTGAGGGTCAATATAAGCAAATATAAAAATGATCCACATTTTAAAACGGTATTTCATTAATTTCTCAAGACAAAAGCAAACAGTGTATATTGGTTAGAAGAATCAACTTTTAAAATATCTATAATATCCAATGTAATCCATAGACTCAGTGCAATTTCTTTGAAAAGTATATCAAAAAAATTCAGAATTGAATGGAAAGTTCATAAAATTTGTTTGATATCAAAAAGTCCTCAAAGAAACCCATGATACTGAAAGAAAAGAAACAAAATGAAAGGCATCAAACTACCTGATTTTAAATTATCAAAAAGACAACATTCATTTAAAGAATAAGGCGTTGGTGTAAAAACAGAAGTCAATGAGGTAGAGCAGGAATGTGATTAAAAAAAAAAACTTATTTTATTGTCATTTGATTTTCAAACAAGTTGAAGCACAAAGAAGGAAAGAGACCATGTTCAACAGTGATGATGGGAGAATTGTATGTCCACATGCAATAGAATAATCTATAGTAGAATAATCCTGTAACCTCTTTTATCCTGTATTCAGAACCAAATAGATTTTTAAGAAAGTTTTAATTATAAGACCAGAAATAAACTACTACACAATCTGGAACAGGGAGCTCTCTACACTGAGTTGTGTGAGTGTTTTTTTTTTTTTTTTTTTTTTTGTGTGTGTGTGTGTGTGTGTGTGTGCGTGCATGTGTATGTGTATGTCAAATAGAAAGTTACTGAAATTTGTAAAACAAATAAATTCTGTCACTCACAATAACTTTGATGAAACTAGCAAACATTATAAGTTATATCAGCACCAAGCACAGTTAAACAAATGCATGATCTTATTTTACACCCATTAGAATCTAAACACACCAAACTCAGGAAAGAGAGAATGCTGATTACCAGAGTCATGAACATTGATGAGAAATAAGGAATTTCTTCCAATATATACAGATACACAGGAAGGACAATGTATTGTGAAGCATGATACCCCCTAGTTCATGATAGCACAGTGTACTGTGGCAAATTGCTCAGTGATTAGACTGTAAACATCCTTACCACAAATAAAATCAGGAAATGGACAACTTAGTAGATGGATACATGAATCACTGGCTTTTGGCAATCAGTGTGCAATATATACACATCTCAAAACATCCTGTTTCACATTGTAAGCATATGTATTTTGTTAATTACACATGATAAAGGTAAAACACACACATATACACACACACACACACACACATAAAAACCCACAAAAAAATCCATGAATGATCCTAAGATAGTTAGGTGGTTACAATGAACAAGTCTATCAAACAATTAAATAATAAATAGTAACATTTATTTCATTGTCTAAGAAATTGAGAATGAAACATCCTCCACTTATTTATATGCATTCACAGTTGCCCTGGTTCTAAAGTCATACAAACTGTACACAGGAAGCACAGGAAGAAAAGAAACCACAGGCCAGTATCTGCAACCATATGCATGCAAAAATCTTACAGCATACTAGAAACACCAATTCTAGAGTACAGCATAAAAGCCCATGTATCATGGCACAGTAGCATCTACCACTAGTATTGATTAATAACTCTGCAGAGGAAAACCACACAGTGATATGCCACACTTGTTATTTATATAATTAAAGTTAATGTCATGTATTCATCTAAACTATAGTAAATAACAGACAAAAGACATCATTTTGTGATGAATATCCTCCACAAATTAAGTATTGAAAATAATTATTTGCTCATTTTAAAGTCTACTCATAGAAAAAATATAGGTAGCATCAAATGTAAGAGGAAGAAGTTTTTTTTTCATTTAAGGTCAATAATAAAGTGAAGATGTCCACTCCTTTCTTCATATTCAAGTGTGTTAGCCCCCGTGGCACAATTAAGTTAGAGGAAGAATAACAGACATATAGATTAGAAAGTTAGGAGTAACATCTTTGTTTCCAAATGACAGTTTCCCAAGAACTAAAGGGTTTCCTCAAGTTCTATTCAATTATTAAGTGAATTCAGAAATATTACAAATCTGAAAGTAATTACATTTAAAGCAACTGTTTTGCTAAGTGTTAACAATGGATAACCTAAAGAATAAACTGAACATTCCATTCACATGGATTAAAAACACAGAAATAAATTTACATAAGTAGGTACAGCCTTGTAAATCAAAAAAACACATAATTATCTGAAAAAAATTAAAGAAGACTTAATTATAAAGACATTTGTATTCATGGATTGGAAGATTACTATTGTAAAAATGGCTATCCACAGAGTCTGTGAACTCATTATCAAGATCCTAAGAACATGCATTCACTTACATATAAAAACCAATATTTCATATGGAATAAAAAAAACTGAGTCATGAAAACAATCTTGCAAAAGACTATACTTGTGGACCTCATATTTATTTTTACTACAAGAATATTGTCAAATTATTGTAAAACAGACTGTGTGTTACAAAGACAGATAAAAAGATCAATAGAACAGAATAAGAACCCCAGACATATATTCATATACACACCTAGTTTTTTCAGCTAAAATTTAAAATATATACAAAGAGAAAAAGATACTTTTTGATAAATGATCTCACAAAGCATAGAGAGTTATACACAAAATGTTGACACACATTTTATTTAAAACAAAATGGTACACATTTTATAGCATGGAGCCAAACATCAACTCAAATGTACTAGAACTTTAATTGTAACATCTAAACTGACACACCTCAAAAGTGAAAAACAAAGAGAACATACATGTTAGTTTGGGTCTGTACGAAGATTTTTTTGGCTATGAGAGCAAAAGTCGCATCATTAAAAGTAGAAAAAGGATACAAATGAGAGTATCAAAGAATGACCCATTCATACAGCAGAAACAGTCAAGCGTCAGCTAATGAAATGAGTGGACATACTTTACAAGACTGCATCTGGTAAATGTAACTATGTAAAATATGCTGGGAATTTTTACAAGGCAGTAAAAAAGAAAGAAAATTTCGCTAGTTAACACATGAGTATAGGAGTTGAATAGAGGTTTCTCCGAGGAGCACATAGAAATAGCCAATAGATATCAGGAAAATCCAAAGCAAAATGGCAAGATGGACCTCCACACCAGATACGTTGGCTGTTGCCAAAATGGTAGAACATAACACGTGTGGTCAAGGATACAGAACCATTACCATCTTTTCTCATGATTACCAGGCTGGGGAATGGTGGGGTCAGTATAGAAATTCAGTTGAGGTTTCAAAATGAAAATAAGGACTTAAATGGGACCTAGTAATCTCATGTCTTGCTGTTTATCCAATAGAACTGAAAACAGGATGTGGAGGTAGCACAAAGTTTGTTGCCCCCTCACACCAATTACAGAATTGATCATCATAGATACCTCAGTGGAAATAAGGAAGATGTCTACTGATGAATCAGTAGTAAATAACAGTCCTTTGGGTATTAAAATTATGATAATTCTGCTAAGTGTAAAATGTGAGTACATCTTGGGGACATTGTGCTAAGTGAAATGAGCCAGCCTTGGTTGGGCAGATGGTGCAGAGTTCCACTTTTATAAGCAGATAGAGTTCAATTCTGAGAAGTTATGGTGGAATGATGGGCCAGAGGCTGGCAACAGGCATAGTAAGAGAGTTTTAGTTGTGGGATGTAAAAATCTTCTAAATATTTAACAATTGGGATACAGTCAATATTATGAATAGAACTAAAAATGCATATTAATAGAGTATGCTTACCGTTATTAGGTTTTCCAATAACGATGAATTTGCACGATTGGTGTGCGCTTTTAATTTATTCAGTTATTTTCCTATAGACAGACATAAATGATTCTCCTAAATGACTGATGATACTTAAGGACTTAAGTAAGTTATTTTATATTTCTACAACCACCGATATACACATTCTTTCAAAGTCAATTTTACTTAGCAAGTTTGTCTGGTGGAGGAAAACTGAGAGCCGGTCTCTGGAGAAATGCCACATTGCCGGTGTTAAGATCTTGGATGAGTTTCAAAGGATGCAGTCACCTGTGTAATGCTTCAAGGGTGAGCAGTAGAGAGGCTCTGACTCCTTGAGGAGGCTAAGACTGGCTGCATGCACATTTGGGGATACTTTGTCTTGTTGTCTTTTCCACTGTCATTTCTGCCTTTTAAAGCAGTTGTCAACCCAATCATCATTTGTCAACTGGCAAATTGTCATTTTATATAAACAATTTTCATCGTTTCCCCTTGTCTCCTATAAAAGTGGCATGTATATCATTATGTTTCTATTACAGAAGCAAAGAAAGAGAGGCAAACATAAATTCTGGGACCAAAGAAGGGAAAGAAATCAAACCTCCTGATTCACTGCAGGACAAATTCTTTCATTCTCTGTACCCTTTTTTCTTTCTTATTTCATCCTGCTGGATTTGGAAAGAGGTCGGGACACAAAAGGCCAATGAGGTCACAGAATGCCTGGCGTTGTGTGGGAAATGCATTCCCTAAGCTTCTTTCTCCGCAATGTGTCTAATCAAATTCAAAATTCTGAACTGATATAAAACGAATGTTATAAGACTTCACACTGGAAAGACCTGGGGAGATTAATTTTATTGTTTCATCTTTAGGGGCCTCATACTGTTTCTCGTTCTCAGGAATCCGAGACACTATGCAAAAGAAGAAACTTTAAAAATGATCTTTCATGTTCTAGAGTCAAGTTTATTGAATGTATTATACAGTGAGTGAAATTATGTTTTCAGGATGCAGGCTGTGAAGTACAAGTTTGCAAGCGCAATCGCAAACTGTGGGAAGCAGTTAATATCAGTCAGTCTCTTTTGAAGCCTAGAATACAGAAATCATTGTGTGTCACAAAGAACACAGCCTTTGACGAGCAGTTTGTTTTTAAAACATGTTTCTCAACACAAATCTGAACTCATTTCTTTATTATCCAATGGTATTGTTTAAAAAAAATCCTTCATTCCTTTTGTCAATCAGCCAAATGTCAATCAATCATTAAAAGCTATGCTCACACAAGTCTCCATACATTCCACCTCTGATCAATCATTAAGAACGATATTCACTGAAAGCACTACATATGATTTGAACGAGAATAAAGTATATTTTGCTAAGTTTCTTTTCCTAACATTTTCTACTGCAGTAATTACACTCTAGGGTTATGATCTTGAAAATCAATGGCAGGTTATTCCGTATCCAACTCTACATAATAATTTTATGTGTTTGTCTGTCTTCTACATTCTTTTCCAGTCATTTCCCCAGTTTTCTTCTCTGAAGTGCAAGGTATAAAATACTTGTCTGATGCTTAGAAGGTTAAGAATTTCAGTGTGAAATCAAAGGGACAATCCCTATTGGAAATCAGTACAAACTGCTTGTGTACAGCTTTCCACTTACCTTAAACATAGTTCAGTATGTTATGGATTACACTGATACTAGTTACTTTAGGAATAATTGTTATGCACCCATTCAGTCATATGTTATTGTTATCTTCATCTAAAGTTTATTTAGATATTTTACTCATATTTTTCTTTTTTCACTCTACCATCACATATTAAAATAATAAACTCGATGATTTTAATAAAGTATCCTATTAAATAATTATTTCTAATTAGTCATACTAAGGCTGATAATTATTGAATCTTTGAGAAACACATTTTCAACACTAAATCTATAATGTGTAGCTTCATTTCAGTTCAAAACATCTGTCTAAGAAATGAAAGATGATTAATTTTCCATTTGTTTGGGGACAGGGCACTATTTATAAAGCAAACAGACAAATCTCTTCAAACAGAGAGGGCACTGAACACCAAGCTATGTACTTCTTCAATCAATACCCCATGACCTTTCCACATGAAAGGGTGATAGTCATCCACCAAGGAAGGAGAGGGAACAGTTCTTTGCGCTGCTTATGAGATATAGAGGTCTCTTGGTTATGCAGAAAACAGGATACAATAGAAACTTCAGAAAGCACTAGAGCGGACTCATGGCTACATATTTTTCCAAGCTTCCCATTCACTACCAGTTTTCATCTTTTAATAAGCCCTTCTGTTCCCCAAACTAAGGACACATTCTGTTTATTGTGTGCCTGGACTCCCCCTCCCCTTATATTCAGCTGTCTGTCTATGCCCTCTTCACAGTGCAAGTAATAGCTCTGAATCAAGAGCCCAATGCATGGCTAACCCATTCAGCACTCTTGGGATCATATGACAGAGCTCAGAGAATGTGAGGGAGGTCCCTAACAACAAAGCGGGATATTATTTCCAGTGAAGTCTTGTGGCTATGTGCACCTCTGTAGCAAGAACAATTAGTCTTTGTTTTTCCTCTGATCCTAAGAGTCAGCTTGACTGTCCCTTTGCAAAAACTCAAAGGAGTTCCCATAGCTTTTCTAAAGCCCCTGAGACTGAACAGAAACTACTTCATCCTTAGAGACCAAGGATATGTGTTTAGAGAAAGATGGGGGATTTTACTAATTCACTAGCCAAAATTCATTATCTTTCCAAATGAAGTGTAATTATCATGGCAAAATTATTATTTAAAGGAGATGAAAAACTAAACTAAAGTAAGTGTACTTTCTAACAGTCAATGAAAATGCAAGCTTTGGAGTCATAAGTCTAAGCTTTAGGTTGAGGATTGTACCTTTCCTTTATAGACTCATAGCTTTTCTCACAAGTTTGTAGGCTCGTATTCTAGAAATCAATCTGGACTGTACTGAATGGCTTTTGCAAACTTTGAGAATGCACTTACTTGTATTTATTTGCTTTTCAGAGTTAATAGACACATGTTCTAACATGAAAGACTGCGATCCTGCAGTGCTACATTAAGATGTGGTATAGACAAAGATACATTCTTTATACAGGACTTCAAAATATTTTAGCATTCCCTAAGGAGTTAGAGATGACTTGTGATGCTTACCAGGTAAGACTAAGTAATTTACACATAAGACAAACCAGTCCTTGAGAATCACAATTTGGAGGCTCAGGACTGATTAATCCTGGTGCTCCTTTTTTTTTTCCTTGAGCGCTGCAGAATTAATACTAACACAGAAAACAAATGCCTCAAAGTTGATTAAATTGACTAGATGGTTGTAAATTTTGACCTCAAAGTTGGTGGCATCTCTTTACATTTAAAGGCAATGAGAAAGATGCTAGCAATTTCCACAAAATCAATAAGTTCTTCAGAGATGGCAAAACAATCAGAGTCCTTCATACAACTGTTACAAAATCACCTCAAATAAAAAATTCTTGGTACAAGCTTAGATGGAGAATTATAAGTTCTTGATACTGTTTTGAAACAATATTATTAATTTCACAAACAATTAGCATTCTCTAAGAAATATATTAAAATTTGGACATCTTAACAAAATAACCTATGATTTATATTTTAGAAAATTGATTAATATACATATTAAATAAATTTGTATATGATACACAATAAAGTTAGTGATACTTAATCTCTGGGGCATTTAGTCAGAAAGATACTGCAGAACTTTGTAATAATGATCCACTCTGTCTTTACATACATGTTAATGAAAATGACACATAATGTCCTACAACTGGAAAAACTTGTGAAGTAGCCTATTATCACACATGGAAATCCCATGACTTCAAACTATAATTCTTATAAATATTGGTCCTGCTGAGACTAAAACTATATATTACTAAATCTAAAGACATGAACTATAGAGTGATTTTTTGAAGGCTTGAATTCTACTTTTCCCAAGCTGAACTTTTGGCATAATGAAGAGACTGGACTGAAGTGTCTGAAATAATTCTTTTCAAACACTATTATTTTATCAAATCTAAAGGCAGCCTTAAAGCAACCTCCTCATGAAAACTGATTTATCATGTTCTCAATGTACAACTATCAGGAGGTGTTATGGTCCTCTACTAGTGTTAGAAAAAAATTGAATTCTCTGCTCACTGGACTCATACTTTCCCATGCAATCACAGTTTAGTCAGTAAATATTAACAACTTAAAGACTCTACATTTTAAACCACAGAAATGAGATCCTCTGGACTTATCAGTATAAGACTTTGCTAAACAAACCATTTTGTTTGATGAGATAAAATGATTAAATAATTAAGGGAAAAGATTCAGTCTTTTTTCCCATGACAAGGAAAGCAGATAGCCTATAGGTAAAATCTTGCTTTGTAGCATTTGAAGCTCCTGCAACAGTAGCATACATATGTGTTTACATGTAGTCTATGGATGCTTTTAAGAAATATTAAAAGAGTTGGTTTTAGGTAATGGATGCAGTAGGATCTTCAAAGTTTAAGTTGTTGCTGTTGGTCTCTTGTAGAAAAGAAATCCTGACATTAATAAGATACTATTAAAAAGTGGAATGGAGAGAGTCATACAATTAAGGCTAACACAGGAAAACAAAGTAAACAATTGCCTCAGTTTTTAATATTTATTGGAAGTCTTTAACTGTACATAGGGACTTACAATAGTAACTTCATAGAAAAATGATACCAACGGGCTTATTTCAAAGTTGTATAGTATAAAATGCATAGAAATATATTTTACCTATATTTACTTATGGTATATTACTGTAATAATATTTAAATTTTAATCCTTGACATTTGGAAAAGCTTATCTATGGAACATCCTCATTTAGGTAATTAGGTATTTATCAGCCTGGAGAGATGGCTCACCAGTTAAGAGCATTGCCTGCACATCTTGCGCACCCAGATTAGATTCCCAGCATCTTCATGGCAGCTCACAATTGTTGGTAATTTCAGTCTTAAGGTATCCAATCCCTCTGTGGTCTCCATGGACACTACATTCATTTGGTGCACAGACTTGTGCATGAAAAGTATCTATACAGATAAATACAAAATAAAGTAAAAATTATCACTCCTCTGTTATTAAATTAGTAAAAGAGTGTTACCAACTGTGTCCCTAACCTCAGGTCCTATAATGAAATAAGTAACACTGGCTAAGCTTTTAGGAAACGGCATTTGTACACATGCAGGAGGGAATGAAACATGCTAAAACTTTGTGGAGAAGAAAAGTATCTGTGCCTCATCTCTTTAGAAGCAGGTTAGCTACATGAACTTGTTTTCATGAAACAAGTAATATTTCCCCCCAACAGTTTATTTACCCAATGGTTTTAATCGATAGGTATATTCTCATGTATTTCACATGTTTTATTATAATCTGATGCTCTTTCATTGTCATAACTAACCTATGTTGATATGACCGTGTGTGTGTGTGTGTGTGTGTGTGTGTGTGTGTGTGTGTGTGTTTAGCACTTGCATAACTTTCTGATGATAAAAGATACCCCAGAGCTAGGGAGATAGCATCTTCTATAAAGTGTTTGCTTTCCAAGCTTGCTAGCCCATATATATTATACCCTCAGTAACTGTATAAAAAGACAGGGGCATGAAGGCCCCATTTTCACTACCAGAGAAGCAGAGATATGCAGATCCTCAGGCCTCACTAACCACCTAGCTGAAACCAGTTGGTGAAGCTCAGATCCCCCAAAGAGACTCCATCTAAAAAACTAAACTGCTCGTTACATAAATGGTATAGCTGATGAAGAAGCTTTATGACAATTGTGACTTGAGTTCAGTCCCTAAGATCAACACTAAGGAAGGAAAGACCCCACAAGTTGTTCTCAAATATAATGCCTTTCCTCAGCAGATATTATTATACTTTAATAAAGTCTAAGTTAAAAAGGATTGAAAATAAGACATATTCATTAGATTATTTACTCACCCAAGAACACTTCTCAAATGGGGCAGGTATTCCTATCACTGCATAAAAGGGTTGGTAAAGATAGAATATTCTTGTGTGTTATAAATTATAAATTAGTCACCAGTAGCTAAGTACAATACAAAAGAAACTATAAAGTTTATCAAGTTCTGAGATTTTGATAGGTAAATGGATTTTCGAGTACTGTTTAGGTACAGTGTTGCAAAAAGCATGTTGTCATGTTGAATAGTAAAGTAATCTGCAGTGTTACAATTGATTTTATGTAGTAATGAATTATCCCACAGAAAACACAACTCTGATAGTTAGTGACTACAGCCTTGTCAACTACTAATTTGGTGATTTAATCTTAACATTTCTTGCTTAGATAAGCAATTTATTTCCACTATTAATCTGACATCCTCAAAGTAGTCATGAAATATTATTCACTCCTAATGAATCTATGAATGCTTTTTGTGAAGATTCTATATGTGTATTTGATTTTACATTCCTAAAAATTATCCTTTAACAAAAGCAAACTCTCCATAAATAAGTAAATGATAACATCATAATTAAGGGGACACATATTTGTAACAATACAAGAATCATCTTGCAAAATAAACAGCAGAAAATGCTAAACAAAATTAACACAACTATAAAACCCAAACAAGTAAATGTTGAAATGTTTTTAATGTTAGCTACTATACATTAGCAGAATATAATATTAAAAATCTCCCCAATGTAAGATGCATTATTGTTCCAAGAATAATAATGAATCATGGCCTTCAAACAGTCACCCGTGATGCCTTCCACAGCACGACGGCACAGGAAGAAGGCCCTGGCTACATGCCAGTGTCTTAATCTTGAATATCCTGTGCTCAAGAACTGGGAAGATAAAAATGGATGCTCTTTATAAATTATTCATTCTCAAGATTTCTGTTAAAGTAGCACAAAATGGACTAGAACAGCAACCAACCATGTACATCTTGTCAAATTCTCATTCAAAAAGTAGAGCAAAAATGTAGGCATTCTCAGATAGAGGCCAAGAGAATTTATTACTCATAGACACTCATTAAAGGCACCAGAGAATCACATCAGCTCAAATACTAATAATTACCAGCAAATAATGTGTACTCAAATAAAATATCACCATATAATGTTTGATAGCATATTCCGTTCAATTTAGCTATTGAATGTAATAATATACAATAGCAAGAATGTGTATATTAAATAAAAGTTAAAGTTAATGTAACAATAATCATCATGTAATGGGATATATTAAGCACACAAATTTTTATCAAATACTTGATTCTTTTAATGTTAGAGCAACAGGAGAATTGATATAAGATAAAAATAACAAGATAGAAATATGCCAAAAACATCAGTAATAAAAATATTGCCAATTAAAAGCTAACAAGCATATTGATTAAAAAAAGCTCTATGCTATTTCTGAGTCATATGCACACACATACATGCCTATGCACCTATCCATACACATAAGTACACACACACACACACACACACACACACACACACACACACACACACACACAAACACACACACACACCACGTACTAAATATGGCCCAGAGAGATGCCTCTGTTGGTGTTTGAGACACAACAATATAAGTACATTAGTTTTAGTTACCAGTATTCATGTAAAATCTGCATGAAATATGTGCATTCAATCACAATACTGGTAAACAGACACAGAAGCATTCCCAAGACTTTCTGAACAGCCATTTTATCTGAATTGGTGAGATCCAAGTTGAGTGAGAGATGTTTAAAAAAAATTAGGTGCACTTCATCTTTCATTAACAGCTGAGCTTTACATGTGTGCATACATGCCTGTGCACCTATCCATGCACATATGTACACATACACACATACATGCACACACACACACACACACACACACACACCCCACACACACATGTGGACTCACACCAACATGTATTGCACACAAAAGAAGACATATTCAAGTAAAGAGTACTAAACAATTAATAACATTGGTATGATACACTCTAGGTAGGAACAGTTAAATCAAGGAGTTAAAACATGTCCTTTGTTCTCAATCCATACATCAGATATTTTATTAGGAAATATATATGAAACCAAGTGTACAAACACAAACTTTCAAGAAATCTCAAAATAGTAAGTCACACAAGTAGATTTCTGAAAATATAATTAAGAAATATAAATACAGACAATAAAAGCATGTACAGGTTTAGAAAATCTAAGGTTCATACAGAAATAAAATAAAGATAAAATCAACTGGATAACTGAAACTTAATTGTTTAAGTTAGTTGAGCCTGTACTCAAATTTCTTTTCCTCTGTGACAGAATCTATCCTGTATCTGAGGCTCTCCGCTTACCCTTCCAATGGCGGGAATAGTGATTTATGCCACTACTCTCAGGGTTTGAAGGTTTTCTTGCTTTCCAAAAAACTTGTGGCCCATATTTCTTAAAAATTATAGACAAAAGTACTATCCATTTTTTCTTCTATTATTCTGTGAACAAAACAAAACTTTTTGGTCCATTTTATGATGTTAGTATAATCTTCTAAGTAAAACCAGAGAAAAACTCTACAAGAAAATAAAATCATGAGCCAATCAAATTGAAAACAGATGAAAAATCTAAGACAAAACAGGAGGTCACAGAATAATACAATGAGGAAAGAACACTTCATTCAGAAATGTGTGTATATGTGGCATTAGAAAACATCATCAAATAATACAAATTATTAGAAAAGTAGAGGAAGAATCATATAATCTGAACATATGTGATTTATTCTACATTTAAAATATTCTTTAAAATTAGAAAAACAAAAAACAGAAAGGATCTTCTTAAACAATTATTTGTTAAAGTGCAAAACAAATGAAATGCTTATATTTAGGGAAACAAATATTTTAATAAAAATCCAGAAAATGAGAATGTTATATTTTATGAAAAGTCATTGATTCTTTAAAATAGTTCTCATACAAGGCAAACACATTTGTAAAAAGTTTAACAGACATGCAAAGAATAACAAACCATTTCCTTCCACATGACTTAGTGACTCACTTAAAAATAAGCTCAAAAAAATCTGGACTAGAATTTAACTCAGTCAGATACTGATTGCCCTGCAAACATAGAACAATGCACAGCACCCATACAAACATGCTAGGTTGCTGACAGGTACTAGAGATTAAAATTTCAGTACTGGGAAATTGAAGCCAGGCAAGCTCCTGGGGTTCCTTGTCCACTCAGCCTAACTTGATGAACTAAAGCAGTGAGAAACACCAGTCCCTAAGAAGATGGATGGCATTGATGAAGACGATATCTGAGATTGTCGTTTATCCCTTCTGCTACCAGACATGTGTGTCTACTTTCATGGGCATGAAACAAGGAAAGCAAAGACCTGTTTAGTTGGAGTTTTCTCCAGTCCCACTCAGACCTGCAGACACTCAGACTCAAATAAACACACAGATGCTTATATTATTTAAACTGTTTAGCCTAATGGCTCAGGCTTCTTGCTATCTAGTTCTTCTATCTTAAATTAACCATTTTCAATTAACCTATAAGTTGCCACGTGGCTTGTGGTTTACCGGCACCTTACATCTTACTTCTCATCGCAGCGGCGGCTGACAGCGTCTCCTTACTTAGCCTTCCAATTCCCAGAATTCTCATTTCTCCTTATCTTGACTACACTATACTTCCTGCCTGACTACTGGCCAATCAGCGTTTTATTTATCAGTCAATCAGAGCAACACATTCACAGCATCCCCAGTAAAAGACAATACAAATATCTTTTTTTTATAGAACAAATAAAGTACTTCAACTATGTGCTGTTTATGAGGAAAAATACAGAATGTCTGCTGATTGACATAAATTATCTAAAAACTAGATAGTACATTTAGAGATTAGAACACATTGCAAATATAATTTCTCTCTAAATTAAAATATAACACAGTAGAAGTTGAAATATCAACACTTAAAATGTTTACATGTTGATATCTTTAATAATTATAGTATTAGTATATGGAAAGAAAGAAATGACTAATATTAGAGAATAAACAACTTGCAACATGATTGATGTGCACTTGTAAATTAGAGGAGACTATGTGAATAATCAATAAATGATGTTGCTTATAAAATGCAAAGAAAAACAATTAAAATGAGTATTCAAAATTTAGACTACTGAAGAGAAATATTAATCTTATATACCAGCTAGGAGACCAGAAAATAAATTAGGAAGATAAATTTTATTCCAGAAAGAATTGTAGAAAGATAGAGGGAGAAGAAAGAGAGATGTGCCATCACTTACAGACATTGTGAGGATTTAGAACTGGGACTCTTCAGAATGCATGTGATTTAATAACAAGTTTAGTCTTTGTATCAGATTTACATAGTAACTTTTTTCTCAAATATACCATAAAAGAAATGATTTTCATAATTTAAGCATAGAAAGTGCTAGTTAACATCTTACAAAACTGTTAATGTTATCCACTTACAACATTAATCTTGAAGTTATGTATACTAAACTGTCAAGTATTTTAAAATATCTATGAAATCTTTTTTAAAAAGAAACTCTCAAAATCACATCTCTTTTATTTCTTCATAATTCATAATGTAGGATTTTTATAGATTCCTATTGTTTTGAAAAATCTGAAGTTTAGCATTGCTCAAAAAGCAGAATAAAGCAAATATACAAAAAAAAAATCCAGTTTCTGTCATACAGGAGAATGTAAACAAATCCCAAAGACAAATTGCAGTTAAGAGAATGCAGTGTAACTATCAAATTATTACTGTGAAATATTTGTAAATATCTACAGATCAGTATAGAGAGCTTTGTTAAAACTCAATCATATATACAAAAGGAAAAAAGAGAAACCAGTCAGTAGTAGATAAGGAAAGCAAATGAAAAGTAAATTTAAAAAGCAAGAAATTTAAAAAACAAAAAATTAAATATGTATTAAATATGTTTTTATTGCTAATACTCAAGTAGATAAATATTACAAAATCAATTAATAATTAAAATATATAATTGAAAAAATTATAAATGTTGATTAAAATTAAAATATTGGCATATTTAAGGGATAAAATTTATAAAAAATTACACCAAGTAGTATTGAATATTCTATTAACACCCATCAAAACAGAAGAAATAATTGAAACCTAAATGATTTTTTTCTCTTCAACAAGAGATGAGTAAGTACATTAGCTTTTGATGATAGTCTTATTGTCTGTACATGTGAGACCTGTTCAGAAGGACCTTTCTCATTATTTTTCTTTCATACTATTTAGTGCTTAATTAAAATATAAATAAATCACTTTTCCTTCTCTTTCCTCTTGATGTCTCCCTCACTCCTTCTAGGTGATAGCATTTTTCTTTTATTATCTATCATCTATCTATCTATCTATCTATCTATCTATCCATCATCTATCATCTATCTATCTACATACATACATAACTTTCTAAGTCCATTTTTATTGTCTCTGTGCATATGTTTTCAGCACTGGCCTCTTTGTATTAGGTAATCAGCAGGCTCAATCTGAGAGATTAATTTTCCCTCTCTCAGCAGTTGTATCTTGTTTGTATTCTCTGTCAATGGTTGGGCTCCAGGAGAGTTTCTACTAACATGTTTGCATGTCCGTTAATACTGTCATTGTTTGGGTCTTATTTAGGCAGCCTTATTTTGAGGTACTATGGGTGTAGCCTCTTTGAATTTCCAGATGGCACAATAGCACTGAAAACTTCCTGATCATCTTGCTTCTACAGTATTTCTGCCCCCTTTTCCAGCACACTGCTGAAGCCATAGGTGCTAGAAATGTGTTTTCGATATATCCTTTGTGGTTTGGCTACCCATGATCCATTAATCTCTGCTTTATGACAAGGTGTGTGTGTGTGTGTGTGTGTGTGTGTGTGTGTGTGTGTGTGTGTTTAATGGTCTCCATTAGCTGTAAATTGAAACCTCTTTGATGATGGATTATAACTACACTTATCTGTGGATATAAAGAAAAAAAATTTAGGATGAAGTCAGGAAGTATATTGGTCTATTTAAACTGACAGTAGTAGGGTTCTCTTCTAAGATCCATGACCTTATTAGCACAGGGTACCGGATTAAGCTTCTAGTAGAAACCATGATTTCTCTCCTGTTGAACACAGTCTAAGTTGAAGTAGACAACTGTTTGTTAATGCCAAGATCTGAGGGCCATTATTATATTTCTAGAGATCTATTATGATGGTTCTCTCTGTGGTGTAGCTGGAGTTTTCTCCAGTCATGCTCAGCTCCACGGACCCTACAACTGCTTATAAAATAATCACTCAGAAGTTTATATTAATTAAACTGCTCAACCACTAGCTCAGGCCTACCACTGTTTAGCTCGTACACTTAAACTCAGCCCATTTTTGTTAATCTATATGTCTCCACGTGTTCCCTGGCTTTATCTGCTGCCTTTACATGTTGCTCCCTGGCAAGCAGGCTGCCGTCTCTCCCCAGCCTTCCTCTTCCCAGAATTCTCTTCTCTGCTTGCTCTGCCTGTACTTCCTGCCTGGCTACTGGCCAATCGGCATTTTTATTTATCAATCAATCATAACAACATATATTTACAGCATACAGGACATCCCACAGCACTGTGGTTCATAGACATCACAGGTGAGTCAAACTATTTGTTCCTTCTCTCCCTTGGCAACTTACATAATGCTGTTTTAAGCTAGACATTATGAAGGTTTTCAGGTTTGATTCAGTTCGAGGTTTTTGATTCCTGAATCTGAATCATGCAATGCCTTCAGCAGTAGGCACTTTTCTGCAGTCTATGAGAGGTTAGCAAGGATAACTGATCAACAACTTGAACTCAGGTTTCTTTTGCTTGGTACTGGTGCTTTTGTTGCCTAGCAAAATAGGGAGGGAAGAGGAAGGTTAATACAGAACAATGCAGAATGATGTTTCATAAACCCTCAAGCAACTGTAACATTTTCTATATAACTAAAATTACATAAAATATACAAGTATATATGTATGTATATATAGTATATTTGTAAACCATATTCATTTAAGCTATATGTATGTATATATGTGTATACACACACACACACACACACACACACACACACACATATATATATATATATATATATATATATATATATATATATATATATATATATGAGAGAGAGAGCTTACAATGATTGCCCAAAATATTATAGTATAGTGATATGATGCAAAAGGTAAAATGAAGATACAGGTCTACAGACAGAAGATCTGAATCACATCAAAATGTTCTGAAAAGTAAGTTTCTGAATGAAGATACATTAAAGTATAATGCATATTTGAAAATCTGCAATGATATTTGCATTAGAATAATAGACAATTTAGAATAATGGTAAGTAGGTATACATGAAATATTTTAATCAGATATACTAATATTACTTACATAAAATGTCATAGACAATATGAAAATTCATTATTTTATAGATTCGAATGATTCTTCTAAATGTTTTGTTGTTGCTGTTAATTATTTTTCTTTCTGTTGTGTAGTTTTGAACTGGTAGAGATTGAATGCAAGGCTTGTCACATGCTAGACCAGAGCTGCTAATGAGTACATTCCTGGTTCTTAGATATGCATGTGTCTATGTTTATAACTTGACTGAATTTTTTGTTTGGTGATTTTTGAACATATATGAAATTCATTCATTCTGTACACTATAACCATATCCTCCCCAGGTTTCTTTGCTTTGCTTTTTTTTTTTTTTTTTTTTTGGTTTTTCAAGACAGGGTTTCTCTGTGTAGTTTTGGTGCCTGTCTCGGAATCTCACTCTGTAGACCAGGCTGGCCTTGAACTCACAGAGATCTGCCTGGCTCTGTCTCCTAAGTGCTGGGATTAAAGTTGTGCATGCCCAGCTTCCTCCTCAGTTTTCTACCCTCCCTTCCTCCTCTTATTTAAATATTCATGAAGTTTTGGTGTTTTTTTGTTTTGTTTGTTTGTTATTTGTTTTACTTTTTTTTTTGTTTGTTTTTGAGACCCTCTGAATTTAACCTAAAAAGTACCTATACCTATGTTTATAACCGTAGACTAACGGTACTTCCACTTTCATTCAGAGAAGCTTTCTTTGCTATAAACAGTAGTGGAAACAGAGACCCAGAGTTACTCACAGTATAAAAATAAATGATGATTGAAGCCTAAGCTTTAGGTAGGACACTGAGATCTTCCCATCTGAAGCTCATGATCATGGTAGAAAAGGGAAAGAATGCTGGGGACGGAACACAGGAGAGCTATGAAATGTCTCTGGTCATTAACCCCACAGAAACTGTAGCTACTTCCACTGTGTCTGCAGAAGACTGGACCTGCCACATTCCGTTACGGATTATGAAGTGGCACATGAGGCCTACAGTTCTCTGTTTAATTACTTGCAACTAATGGATCCTGAGAGATGGAAAACCACTGTCTAGATGTGGATTTTAAAAAATAACTGTTCAATTTTTATATATCAAAGTAAGTTTCAAACAATACTCAGAAGTATTTATTTTAATGCTCATGGTAATAATTAGTGGATAAGAATGTGAAAATAATTTTGAAAATGTTATGGTGATAATTGCTTAGAGAAAACATTAAACATAATAAAAAGGAACATCCAAAGAAACACCACCAGTATTTAAGGACTGATCAAGAGGGTATTATGTAAATTATTTTGAATACTTAACACATTGTTGTAAAAGAAATTGTCATACTTCATATCATTAAAAATGCATTAAATTTGGCATAGTGCTGTGTGGCTAAAATACCTGGGTTCACAAGACCGAAGTAGGAGGATATAGTTCAGGACCAGACCTGGTTGTATAATGAGATCCTGTGACAAGATGAAAAGACATCAAGTACCTAAATATACCGAGGCACACTAGATTCAATGAATCTAAACGATACTAGCTGTTTGAAATCTGTGTACATTTTAGACACCGCAATGAATCTATTACAGCAGAAGGGTCAGTCAATACAGAAACCAGAAAGAATGGTTAGATTTAGAAATTACCTTTTTGCAGTTTTATTTGGAAGCATGGATTGGACAAGCAAAAAACAAAAAAATTAAGAGTGAAAAAGAAAAGTTTGAAATCAAACTAAAGTGACCCAAAATAATGTAAAACAGCTTTCTGGAAAAGCTTGTGTGAAGGAAGCTTTCACTGATTTGATGAGGGCATTAAAGGAGCTTGTCATTTGTAATTTGGTGTGTGTTTCATCTTTACAAGGAAATGGGAAAACCAGAAATCATAACTGAAAGGATCAAAGCACTCTTGTCAGCATTTAAAACTCTATCTAGAACAAGAGACATAAAATAAAGACAAAATAATAAAATGAAACCGAAACTATTACATATCTTTGACACATGTAAAAGCCAAGAAAACAGCATTTAAAATTGATAAAGGACCAAGGCTTCCTACCGCATGAAGCAGAAATGTCTGTATATCCATCAAATAGACATGTATCTCAAAGGTAAGTGTTTATAATTTCTTGTATTTTAGACATTTATGAGCGGAAAAGAAAGTAACACCTGATTGTAAAACATTTTCACAAAACTTGTATTTTCTTAAAGCTTTTGTAGATAGCAAAGTATCTTTGAAACAATCCAGCATTATCTAAATTTATTACGTAGAAACAAATAACACATTATAATTAACTATATAAAATAGATCTTATATCTGAAATCAAATGTTTACATCTAGCTCCATATAGTATTACATTATGTGCACACTATAAGCATCTTTATTGAAATTAGAGAAAATTCATTAGGTAAAAGATCAATGAACTGACATTCATATACATCAATGTCCCCAAAATGTTATAAGATAATACAAGTAAAAAGTAAAAAAAACTAGTATTCTCTCTAAATGCTGGGTGCATAGTCTGAAAACTTCATATTCCACAAGGATTCTAGGGATGCATGGTGTAGACTTTGAAATCAATGGTAATAGGAGATGGTGCCATAGCTCCCTAGAAAAAAATCCTTGCCACACACATTTGAAGATCAGAGCTTTCACACATAGAACACACATAAAAGAAGGCAGCCACCAAGCCACTCAGGAAACAAAGACAGGACAGACCCAGGCAGCTAGATTGCTGTACTAGCCCAATAATCTAGCTTCAATCTCAGCAAGAGACTCTACCTCAGCAAATAAAATAGAGAAGACTCCAGAGAGTTGCAATAGTTTAATATACACATTACCAAATGTGTGTGCTCAGATGTATTTGAACATGGATTCACATATACATGCACACACATACCAAAGAGAAGAAATAAGAAAATAAAATATCATATATATATATGTGTGTGTGTGTGTGTGTGTGTGTGTGTATTAAATTTTTTCCAAATTCAAATCACAGTTTACTGATGAAAAACTCTGGGCAAGATATGCCTAATAGGTTTAATAATGGTGATAGAAAACTTGAAGCACAGTGATAATCTCTCTTGCTTGACAACTTTCCATAGTCAAATATTAAAAATGAAAAAGATTCTCACTCTATGTAGTATGCAGGATGTTTTTGGTGTATTATAACTAGTGAGATACTGAAAATCTAACCACAAATGACTTACTGCTCTGCTAAGAAAATTCATTAATTTGCAATACTGAGAAGCCATGATTCAAGAAGAGTATACTGGGTCAGATGTCCTAGCACATAAACTTTCTAAAGTTTATCTAATGTACCAATTTTTTTGGTATTCCTTCTGTTCAAATAAATCTAGCTTTAATTTTTGCAGTGTGATAGTCAATAATTCATATATATATATATATAATATATATGGAATTCTTTACAAAGGTTGAGTTTTCTCACCTCAATCCCCTAATTGCAGCCACTCTGTATCTTTAAGCCATAGTTTATGGCTGAAATCATAATGGTGATTGCAATAAATGAGATGATGCCAACTTTGGACAGTCATGAATGATGGCAATTTCTTCCAAAACCTTATGGGCTATATGAACAAAACAGAACACATAGAAAGTTAGTAAAGCAGAGAAAATGAACAGTCACTATGAATTCAGTTAATGGCTCCTGAAAACAGAAGTCACTTTTAAATGGGTTGACCTCCATGGTATTACAATATCAAAGTTTTATTTTATTCAGTTTTGCCTGTGGAGACATTCTGCTCTATCTCCTTTGTGTAAGAGATGGGAGGCAGTTGGCATGTCTGTAGCTGGAGTTTTCCTGCCTTGCCCACAGTCAGGACAAATCTTTGTCACCCGCCAGTCCCACAGCCGCTCAGACCCAACCAAGTAAACACGGAGACTTATTTTTTTACAAACTGTATAGCCGTGGCAGGCTTCTTGCTAACTGTTCTTATATCTTAAATTAGTCCATTTCTATAAATCTATACCTTACCATGTGGCTCTTGGCTTACTGGTACTTTACATCTTCCTTGTCCTGGCTGCGGCTCCAGGCAGTGACTCCTGCCTTCCTGTTCTTTTATTTCTCCTCTCTGTTAGTACTGCCTATACTTCCTGCCTAGCCATGGCCAATCAGATTTTATTTATTGACCAATCAGAGCAATTTGACTTACAGACCATCCCCCAGCACAGCCAAGCGCAGACCATCTCAGACACCTGCACTCAGGCCCGTGGTCCTAATCATCCTCTATGTGGACCTGCTGGGTAAAGCCACAAGGAACCCAAGAACAGGCTCCCACAGGCCATACAGAACATCCCACAGCACATGTCTTTCAAGTCACTTTTGATTTTGGGGATATTTAATATATTTAAAAGTCAAATGCAACCAAATAAAAATAGAACATGTCTTTTTGATGACAGAGAATCATTGCCACTTTTCCCCTCAGTCTTCAATGCTCAGCTCCACTTTAACCACCTCTTCTTCCCCAATCACCTCCTCTTCCCCAATACACACACACACACACACACACACACACACACACACACACACACACACACCCTCCTCCTCCAAAATTCTATCTTATGATAGTGCATTGGCCTTATGATTTTGGCCCATATGTATTTGTTTGACTTTTGATTGTTAGTAATTTTTGTAGTAAGGAAGAACTAAAGGCAAGGAGAAAGACCTGT
This sequence comes from Peromyscus maniculatus bairdii, assembly GCF_049852395.1. Lineage (NCBI taxonomy): Eukaryota > Metazoa > Chordata > Mammalia > Rodentia > Cricetidae > Peromyscus > Peromyscus maniculatus. The sequence goes on along the minus strand of NC_134867.1, from coordinate 43,846,802 downwards.
CACAGTATTTTTATTTCCTAGATCACAATTAATCCTAGTGCTTGTATGGGAAGGTCATGACTTATCATGGTCTAACTTAGGATTTTCAACTTGTTACATTGAGAATGATACCCATACAGTTTCCCATTTCCAGTTTGGTGTTCATAAAGTTACAGGAGGTAATTAACTCTAACTTCTGTGTGTTTGATGATTTTGCCAAAGTGTAAACAAATAGAAATATTGTCAACACATTTCAGATGCATAGGATAAGCATGATGCTTGGTAAGTTATGTAGTTAGTACATTTTTGGCTTATGATAATTTTGATATGCAATGGGTCTATTGGGATCATATGCACATGGCTCTTGCCTCTTTATCTCCAAATGGATTTTGTTGAACATTTATAGATAACAAGCTCAATGAAGTCTGTTTTCTAGACGTCTCCGTATTATCCACTCTGATCTGAGGATATTAGAAACAAGAGTGTTTACTATGTGTTAAGCATCTCTATTTTTCATATAGGAGTTTTGTTTTAGTTGTAAGAACTTTTCTTAGTACATTTCTTTCCAGTTGCTTAAGTGAAAATGTATGTACACTTTCTCACAGTTCAGGCTACCATCTACCATGGCAATGAAGTCCCAGCAGCAGGAGCTTGAAGCAGCTGGTTACATTGTGACCCTATTCTGAGGAATGAACAATGAATTCATGCTTGCATGAATTCTACTATAATGAGCTATAATCTGAAAATGTGATACAGGTATACTCTTTTCCCTTAAATTCTTTTTTGGGGGTATTTTATCACAGCAACAGAAATGAAACTAAGACAGAAATTGGTACCCAGATTTGGTACTATTGCTGTCATAAATCTTTACATGTGGCTCATAAGCTTTCAAATTGTTTCACAGGAGAAATGTGGAAGAATTTAGAACTTTGGGGTGAAAACACATTGAATTCAGCAAATAGAGCTTAATTGGCCTTTTTAACGCAAGCTTGGAAGATAGCAATATTGAGAGAAACATGGGCATGGAGGCCCAGATCATCATGTTTCAAAGAGGAACAAGGACTTTATCAGGGCCTGGGCTTGGAGCCATCGTGTATTTTGCTCACAAATCTCCTTTCATTTTTGCTTCCATCCATGGACTATGAGTAAAATTAAATAAGATAGTGGACTAACCCATTTGACAAAAAAAAAATTGTGTGGGCAAGATTCAAATTTCAGAAAGGGAGGGTTCAGACAACAAACCAAATATTACTGTTAAAGATTTAGCTCCATTTAAGAGAAACTTGATACTTTTCTCCAGGCTCTCTTGGAGAAAACACTATACCTCCTCAGGGTGAGAACACAGAAACTGGTATAGAGTTGTCCAAGGTCAAGGAGGGTACATCCCTAGCTGGGGACAGAACTTCATGAAGACATCCATGTGGCAATGGTTTTTAAAGCAGGCAACATGCAAAATTGAGGGGATAATGAGGAGCATCTAAGCACAGGCAACATGTGGCCGGATGAGATTCCCTGTGGAGTGGACATGAAAAGTCACTGTGTGAAACTATGATTGAAAGCCTGAGATTCCTTGTGGTGGTATTCTAATTGTACTGAAATGTGATTTTGATTGTATGTTAATAAATAAAGTTGCTCGGGGGTCAGAGCTATTAGAGCCATAGACAGAGTGTGGCAGTGGTGGCACACGCCTTTAATCCCATAGATCTCTGTGTGTTCAGGGATACAGCCAGCATTGGAGACATACGCCTTTAAGACCTGGGGGGCTGTACATACAGACAGTGATGAGGCAGTCACGTGTTTGGGTTTACAACCAATGAGAAGGCAGAATGACTATGAAACAAATTACACACAGGGAAATAGCTCTCTTTCGGGAAGCTAAGACCACTGCAGGAGGAAGGGTAAGATTTTAGCTCTGAGCTCTGACTTCTCGGCTCTCTCTTTTACATTGGTTCTGTGTTTCTTATTTAATAAGACGGTTGGTTAAATCTACAATTCCTGGTTGATCTCAGAATATTGGATAGGGCTGGGCCTGTGTGTCATCCATCAAGGAGGGCATGGAGCCAAGTCAAGAGCAAAGTTATGTGTGTTTCAGGTATTAGAGTAGGAGGGATGAGGGTACCTGAACCTTTGGAGCCCAGTTGGCTACATTATAGGCCCCAGGTGCTGGTTATTAGCTGTAGTATTTGGTGTTTTTCCTGCTGGCTTTTGGTTTTGCTTTGATATGACTGCTTCTTTTCTTCTTTGAAAGAATATATTTTCATTACTTCCTTGAGAATTTCTTACAATATTTTGATGACGTTTAATTCCCTCTCCTCACTCTGACTCCTCCCAGATAAACCACTCCTCATCTCAAATTTGTCTCCTCTTATTTTGTATGTCTATGTGTGTGTGTGTGTGTGTGTGTGTGTGTGTGTGTGTGTGTTTAATATTCCACCAACTCCAAGTTTTGCTGCCCATTTATATACTCCTGGGCATGTTGCCATCCCCTGGTAAACCTACTAGAGTCCACACCCTTAAAGAAAACAAATTATCACTCCCTCAGGAGCCATCAAATGTCAAAAGCTCATCAGCTAAGGGTGGAGTCTTATGGATCCCTGCATACTCTGTGCCACAACACTGATTGGCTGGATCTCATGTTGGTCTTACACAGGCAACCTAGCTTCTGTGAACTCATGAGTACAGTAGTTTCCTCAGGTTCAGAAAACACCGTTTCACTTCAGTTCTCCCCAGTCTTCGGTCCTTACAACAGTGGCTTCTTGGGCTCCCTCTTCTGTTATGGTTCCTAAGCACATTGGTAGTGAGGATACAGAAGTCCAGTTTGTCACAGAGCACTTTACTGACTCTTATTTCTGTATGTTGAACAGGTATGACTTTTTGTATTAACTGTTGCCCACTACACAAATAAACTTCTTTGATGAGGCCTGACTATTCTATTAATCTGTGGTTACAGAGTGACAAATTGAGAGGGCAATTTAACAGTGTGTCCATTTAGCAGAATAACATAGTAGGTTCATTCTAGGACCTGTCAGATCCCTAAAATAAGTTCTCGGCCAGTTTTCCAGTACAAAGCTCATGTCTCTTCCTGTGGAGCAGGCCTTAACATCTGTTTAGAAAGTTGCTGGTTATCTCCATGACATTCATGCCACTGCTTCATCCATAAGCATATATGCCATGACCAGTCATGTATTATAAGTCACAAATTCACAGCTGGGTGAACAGTTAACGGTGTTTCCCCCCACAATATCCTACACTGCACCTTTCAGAAGTATGAAACCAAGAAAACTCTGTGGTCAGTACAAACTGAATTTTTCTAAGTATTGGGACAAAAGTCTGTGGTGTGTTAAGCAACAAGGTCTTACCATCCAAGTTCTAGAGGACAACCCAGAGCAATGGAAACAACCTGTATTGTTTTGGGGGTCTCCAGGAAATTCCTGACCAATGGCTTGAAGGGAGGTATCTCATACTTAGTCCTTGGAATTTTGTTTGCCATGCTTCCATATCTCCCTCCATTTAAAGCCTCGTCATTATTTCTATGTTTGGCCTTCATGTCATCCGCATTCTACTATCACCTCTCTCCTTAGAACACCCTTCTCCTTCCCCAACAATGTTACTTTTCAGTGCTGTGGATCTTGCAGGTGTTCCACATTAAACACATACATCTACAGATCTGATACTAAGATACACATATGAGCAAGAAAACGTAACATTTGTTTTTCTGGGTGTGGGTCACTCCACTTGATGCAGTATTTTGCAGTTTCACCCATTTCACTGATAATTTCATTTTGCTTTACAGATGAAAACAATTTTATTATTTATTGGTTGCACATTTTCATTATCCTTTCACTCATTAATGGATATAGAGCGGTTTTTTTCCCCATGTCTTGGCTACTATGACTAGAGCAGCAGTAAGCATGGGAGAACAAGTGTCTCCTTGGTGGGAAAAAGTCCTTTGGATATGTCCAGCAGTGGTATGGTTGGGCCATATGGAAGATTTATTTCTAGTGTTTTGAGAATCGTCACAATGACTTCCACAGTGTTTGCACCAGTTTACACTTCCACTACCAGAACATCAGAGTTCCCTGATGGCACATCCATGCCACCATTTGCTTGATTTCTTCATCTTAGCCACACTCACTGAGGAAAGATGAAAACCTCGAAGTAGTTTTCATTTTAATTTCCCTACTGGCTATGGACAGTGAAGAATTTGAAAAATCTTTCTTAGCTATTGTTATTATAAGAACTCGACATTCAGTTCCATAGATTACATGCCCTCCCCCAGCATTCACATGCATTCATGCAATGTTTTAGTTAGATATACCTGGAATTGGAGGGGTCTCTTCCCTCCCACAGTCACACTAACAGTATTTTCTCTCAATTCAATGTTTTCTTTGTAAAACTTGCTAAGGTTACTTAGTGCTGTCAGCATGTGTTCACTGTAGGGCTATCTACTGGAGCTGTAGAAGCCTCTTAAGGGGCTACATCTATAATGAAAAATTATTCAGGTCTATATCAAAATACGATCCCCATTGATTTGTATGCAGACTAGGATATAATACTGACTTTCTTTTTTCTACTTGTAGATATCTAGTTTTCCTAACAGCCTTTATTAAAGACAATGTCTCTTCTACAATGCATGTTTTTGGCATCTTTGGCCAAAATCAAATGGCTGGCTGTGCATGGACCTAGATCTGGTTACTTAACATTACTTCATTAATCAATGTATCTGTTTTGTACCTGGTGACATTCTATTCTTACTACTATGACTCTGTAGCACAACTTGAAACCAGGGATGGTGTTACTCCCAGTATGGTTTTTGGTTGCTGACAATTGTTTTGTCTGCTTTATTATTTATTTATTTATTTATTTGTTTGTTTGTTTGTTTTGTGTGTTGTGATGGTTAGTTTAAATTGTCAACTTGAAACAATGTATAATCACATTGGAAAAGGGTCTCTGAGAATGTCTGTAAGGGATTACCTTAATTATATTTAATTGGTAAAGGAGGGCATGCCTTTTGGGTTTGGCACCATTCCCTGCTGTAGAGCCAGCCCTGTGCCAGATGAAAAAGAGAAAGTACTGGAATGTGTGCCATGATTCAATGATTTCTCATCTTGTCTGCAGATGTAATGTGACCAAATCTCCCAAGTTACTGCCACTGTTAATTCTCTGCCATGGTAGACATTTCCATAAAATTGAAAGACACATAAATTTCTATCTCTTGAGTTAATTTTGTCTGGATATTTTATGACAGTAACAGAAAAGAAATTATAACATGATTCTCTTATATTTTAAGGAGAAAAACATCACTACTTTTGTTTCATTTCAATAATCTGCTTTGACAAATAATGTTAATTTTGGTTCCCCATTAGCACAAAGGTTATTATCTAAAGGTTACTAATTAGATTTTAGCATCAGACTAAACTAGTCTAAAAGTTAGTGCTGGTATTCATTTCCCTAATGAAGGTGTCATTTTATTGCTTGTACTCTCATAATCAATTCCTTATAATCACTTCCAAATGGCAAGTAAAAATTATATTTTATTTAAAAGTCTGTAGGACAAGTTGGATTAAAGATTTAAATGGAAGATTTTCAATGTTTCTAATGAACATTTAAAAAGGGGTAAATAATTTTGAATTAAAAATAATCCAAATAAATTTAAAAATTTCTAGAATGATAATCTTCAGTTTTGCAATCAGAAGGAATGTAACCTTGCATGCTCTTATTTTATGTTAAGAAACTTATTCTCTATGTTTTCATAGGAAACTGAAGCCTTGAAAATTTGACTCCGTTCTTGAATTTTATCTGGAGCCCATCAGCATACTTTGTATGGAACACAGATAAGAAAATGACAATACATTTCAACAGACTTAATTTTTAGTTGAGGCTTTCAAAGAAAGAGACTGGCATAGTTAGACTATTTAATTCCATTTATTATAGAGAAAATTCAAATTATATTCTTCTCCTGAAAGGTAATTAATTTCAAAATTAAAAAGTTAAAAAGAGTAATTAAAGTTCAAGCAAGTCCTTAAATACCCTAAGCAGGCCTTCTAAATATAGGTTTTTGTTTAAGGGAAATTAGGGATAACAATGGCTGGTATATTTCTGTGCCAAAATGATATCTAAACCAAGTATTGACAGAGTTGAGAATGAACAGCCTACGGTTATGAAGCAAGCTTATTTATATAGGTCAGCTGACATGCTTTCTGAAAATAGCCATGAAATTTTTCATTTGTCTACTGCCATGTATTCTCCTAAAATATCATAGATCTCACTTTATTTAATATATTAGGTAACACAAAGATATTTTTATAGAATGTTTTGTATAGTCTATGATTCCTAGGATGTCCAAAACAATAAGTAACAAAACCTTAAAAAAGAAACGAACAGAAAAACAGAGTCTCATGTACCAGGATAGAAATGAACATGTAAATTCTTTGGATGACTTTTAGTTTCTGATTCTCCTTCCTCCACCTCCCAAGTAGTGGGATAATAAACATGCCTTCTGACATGCAGTGCTTCATGTGTGAATGTAATCTACCAGCTGAGTTATGGACTCAGCAAAAGTCTTTGCTCTTAGAATGGAGTAGTTATATATTGAAGTCCATTTTAGCCATCTAAGGTTCTCCCATTGTCCTTCCCTTCACCTTTGTACCACTTTACTCCCATGAATGGGTATTGAACACAACTCATCCCTGTTTACTGGTCCATTTTATAATTTCTATACTATTCTGTTACCATATAACTCAAAGTTTTTCAACTTTCAAAAGCCAAAACATATATGTCCGAATACACATGCATTTACATGAATCTGTACATAGAGCTTTGCACAATGACTATCTTTTAAAGAAATAAAATCTAATGAGGAAATCTATAACTATAGTTCTTAATGTACTTACTGTATTGATAATAATGTCATGTAAATGAAAGAAATACATAAAAACTAACTTTAAAGAGTTAGAGGGTGTCAGATCCTCTGAAACTAGAGGTTGTGAGTCACCTGGTTTAGTCGCCGGGAATGAATTTGGATCCTCTTCAAGAGAAGCAAGTACTGAACAATCTCTTCAGCCCATGAAACCTGATTCTTAATTTTTAAAATGTATCATAGTTTCAGTAGTTTATTTGACAATAATTGCTTTTAGTGACCAGATTCCCAATATCTAAATATTGTATTAAATTCCAAGAACTTTCACAGGTTCATATAATTAAGTGGAAGAAAATACATAGACTCTGTTTTTTTGATAGATAATATTTTAAAGATAAAAGAAAAATAGGAGAGAGACAATGTTCTTCAGATTTCTTACCACAGTACAAATTTCTGTTATTGATGTATCATATGATTATTTCTCAATTCCATGTATTTCCATTAGATAAATGTAACATAATCTTAGCTACATAATTCTACTGTATTAGGTTCCTAAAATATGTATATATATGATGGTGATCTAAATGGAATCCTAAAATAATGGGAGATACAGAGCCCACCTGGCCATATCTTATTGACAAATGAGGATTCCAGTTCTGGGATTGGTTACAATTTTACTGAGTTGTTGGTCAAAAGTTCCCATGGGAATTTTCAAATAACCTAGGCTGATGTCAAGACCAACGGTTGCTCTCCACAAAGAGAGGGCAGGAGTCTATTGCTAAGAACAGTCCCTACACAACTCACTGAACATTGGGACATTGAGTTGATGCCTACATAGGGTATTCACCCCTATGTTCCAGCAGCTTTAGTGCAGAAAGGTACTCTTCATGCCACAAAAAGAGAAACACAAACAGTAACCCAGCCACAAACCCTTTCGGCTACAGTGGTGTCTGCCTATATGATATGCTAGGACAATGGTGGCACAAAGCATGTGCGAGTAACTAACCAATATCAACTTTGACATAAGATGCATTCTGCAAGACAGAACCCATATCTGAAAGTGCATGGGTGACCAAGAACCTGCAATTAGATAACCCGGGGACATAGGGTAAAAACAAATACTACTGTGTAGCTAGAGTTTTCCAGCCTTGCCCACAGTCAGGACAAATCTTTGTCACCCGCCAGTCCCACAGCCGCTCAGACCCAACAAAGTAAACACAGAGACTTATATTGCATACAAACTGTATGGCCGTGGCAGGCTTCTTGCTAACTGTTCTTATATCTTAAATTTATCCATTTCCATAAATCTATACCTTGCCACGTGGCTGGTGGCTTACAGGCATCTTCACATACTGCAGGTCATGGCGGCAGCTGCAGTGTCTCTCCGCCTCAGCCTTCTGCTTCCCACAATTCTCCTCTCCTTGTCCCACCTACTTCCTGCCTGGCCACTGGCCAATCAGTGTTTTATTTATTGACCAATCAGAGCAATTTGACATACAGACTGTCCCACAGCACTTCCCCTTTCTTTTTTTTAAAAAGGAAGGTTTTAACTTTTACACATCTCCAAAGTCAGCTTGGTATATTTGGGAATTTGGGCGTAGCTTCTCTTACTACTTCCTGCTGGAGGGGGGCGCTGTATCTTATGGGGACACAAAGAAAATTTTAGGATCATGGAGTAGTCCGTGAGACCGTATCGTCTGAGCCAGTTGCCTTGAAACAATTCTGGATGTTGGATCATCTGGGCCATGGTGTCATCGGAGACCTTTCAGGTGGTCTTGGCTGGTCAAACCTGATGTATCTTAATCTGGAACAAATCCATAGCCTCTGGCTTTCTGTGGAAACAAAAGCAGAGCCTCCTTTCCAAAGCAACATATCCTTATATCCAAATTTTGAAGTCAAGGTACTTTTAAAACACACATTTTGGCATAACTCAACAGCTTTTGCAATCAAATGTTTCTCTTCAGTTACGAATATCAAAGAGAACATAATCCAGATTCTCTGTGTGGTAGCCATCTTTACATGGCTTATGTTTTATATCACCTTAAGCCTATTGCTTAAACTGCAGCCTTTTAAGCCTGAAACGGCGCTGCGGCTGCTGGCTCCACCCACTTCAGCTTCCCAACATGGCGGTGGTACGTTTTCCACCAGCTCTGGGAGCCATTGTGGGTCTATGCTTTTATCCAAGCAGCGTGTAGCCCAGAAACCTCTTTTTTTGTACTAGCAAAGGCTAAATCCACCACACAGCTTAATGTGCCACTTGCAGAGGCCTCATTCCCGCCATACTGCAGACCGAGCTCTCACGCTAGGAACCCGCCAGTAGCTCAAACCGGCAGGCTGCCGCTCATTTGAAAGAGACAATTAGGAAGCTGTTTTTAGCTCCGTTTTAGAATCTTTTCTCAGGTTTTAGGTAGAAACTTTTGCCAACACGTTGGGCGCCATTTGTAGCTAGAGTTTTCCAGCCTTGCCCACAGTCAGGACAAATCTTTGTCACCCGCCAGTCCCACAGCCGCTCAGACCCAACAAAGTAAACACAGAGACTTATATTGCATACAAACTGTATGGCCGTGGCAGGCTTCTTGCTAACTGTTCTTATATCTTAAATTTATCCATTTCCATAAATCTATACCTTGCCACGTGGCTGGTGGCTTACAGGCATCTTCACATACTGCAGGTCATGGCGGCAGCTGCAGTGTCTCTCCGCCTCAGCCTTCTGCTTCCCACAATTCTCCTCTCCTTGTCCCACCTACTTCCTGCCTGGCCACTGGCCAATCAGTGTTTTATTTATTAACCAATCAGAGCAATTTGACATACAGACTGTCCCACAGCACTACTGTTCTAAAAACAATAACAGAAAAGCAAAACAAAATTAAAACAAACTAAGAGCAATAAAAAAAGACTCCTGGTGACATTCTGATACACTCATAAATCAATGCCTTGCTTTGCCATCATCATAAACGCTTCATCGTGCAGCAGGTGCTAACAATGTGCAGAGTGTGAGTGTCCTTGGAACACTCGGCCCTAAGTGGGATGGATGTCTCCATCAAAACCCTCTCCTCATGGCTCAGGGAACCCTGGGAAAGAGGAGACAAAAAGAGTATAAGAATGGAAGACATCAAGAAAAGAAGGTCTTCTAAGTCAACATGATAAAAGCTCATATGAACCCACAGAGACTAAATCATGTAGTAAAAGTTTTCCTGTGTCTCAGCCTGCGGACAGTAGGGACAAATCTCTCCCACTCACGTCCCCCAAGTAAACACACAGAGGCTTATATTAATGATAACTGCTTGGCCATTAGTTCAGGCTAACTACTGACTATTTCTTACACTTAAAATCAGTCCATTTCTGTTAATCCATATGTCGCCACATGTTCTGTGGCTTTACCTGTGTGACATTACATGCTGCTCCCTGGACGGCAGGCTGGCATCTTCTGACTCAGCCTTCCTCTTCCCAGAATTCTCCTTGTCTGCTTATCCTGCTTATAACTTCCTGTCTGACTACTGGCCAATCAGAGTTTTATTAAACCATTGTACAAAAGCATTTTCCCACAGCAGAATTAGCATGCCCAGGGCCTGTACGGATTGGTACTAGGTTCTCTATGTATATATTTTGGCTTCCAGTTTAGTGTTTATATGGGATTCCTGAGTGTGCAAAAGAGTGGGTTTCTTCCTGTGCTTTCTCTTGGGCTCTTTTCCTTCTGTTTGTTTGTCTTGTCCAATTCCAATGTGTTAGTTTTTGTTTTATCTTATTGTTTTTAAAAATCTCAGGAAAAGTACTTGGGAAGTGTGTACTCAAACTGTTTTGATCATGATGGCATGTGTACTTTGCAACTGGCAATTAGATAATTCTTGTATTATCATAAAACAAAGAGCAGCAAGTATGAAGTTACGATAAAGCTACTTGTGTAGCAACTTCCTGTCCACATAAAGAGTTAATTGGATGCTTAGGTGAAATCTTATTGAAAAGCAGCAGTTCCATTAAAGCCTAAGTCATTGAAATCAACATGAGTCTAATTTGGTTTTATTACTACAGCAAAAAGAAATATGGAAATATTTGAAATCTGCAGGAATTCCTTGTTGGATATGAATATGCCTAATTTTCTCTCCTTTCCAACTCTTAGGTTCTAGACACACTATTCACCACTAATATTCACAAGTAATATTTTAACAAAGTGAGCTCTAAAGAAATTATTTGGATAACCAAATCATCAGTGTGCTGCTGGGACCAAAATAGACTGTTCTTTTCAGAATTCCAACTGTAAATCTTTGATGCACTGAATACTATTGGAGGCACAAACCCCAGCAAGAGACACCTAAGGCAAAATATTATTCTCCATCTTCTGCCTGCTGACTCCTTTTGCCTTCTATCACTTTGCCTGCTCCACCTCCAGATTTGAAATAGTTGAGAACAGAACTGAACCGTAGGTCATTTAAAGTTCTGGAACTTACCTTGTGGCTATTTCCTTCACTTTGAACAATGTTCTAGAGCAATAAATAAAATAATCTGAATCTTCAAAGAGAAGACTTATGATTCTCAGTTTGAGAGTAATAAACCTAATCCTGAGTTCAAATTGATGACATAAACTGTACCAGTGCCTTCAACTGCATAACAGAGGTAAAAAACAAACAAACAAACAAACAAAAAAAAAACTTATTTCCTTTGAAGGTTATCTTGAGAGGTAAATGAATTGGTTCAAGTGAAGAAAAGAGTACTCATCATTATTAACACAATTTTATAACATGTGATTATTAGCCAAATGATTATCAAATAAATCCTCTGATTATAAATTAATACAGTTATGTCAGTTCTCACAATGAACATTAGAGTAAGACTGAGATATAAAATGCTATGTCTGTTTACATGAGAGATCAATTAAGTTATTTAGCAATGTTCCTTTTGTAATGATTTAGAATCATTTTGGGTACTAAGCTATCACAAACAAGCAAGCAAGTTTGTGCTCATTGACACCTTTTAATATATAAATACTGGAAAAGTTATAGATGAAAAGAGAAAAAATCCAAAAACTTCCAAATGATATTACATCTTCACAATTTATTGAAACTATAACAAAATTACTGAGTATACTCATAAAAATGTATTGCAAATAACAGGGTATTATAATTATTAGCAATAAAGTTCCTGTGTTTAGGAGGCTTACAGGAGGGTGGAAAGAAAGAAAAATGAGAGTAAAACCCACTTCACAAAAATCAGTGAGTGGTAAATGAGTAGGTCAATAAGAGAAGGAGTAATTAACTCTAGCTTAGTATCTACATCTGAGGCCACACATTGGGTATTTAGAACTCCATCTGTGTGGAATACGCTCTATGGTCAAAAACTGCTATGTATCATACCTTACTCAAGAGTGACTATAATGGGCAAATAGCATGTTAGGAAATTTGTATATCAATAATGGTGGTTAATAAAGTAGAAGCAGGACTGAAGTTGAATCTCAATTGATATGGCACTGGCCCAGGCCCAGCCTGCCTGAGGTCCTGGATGTCGAGCAGCATGGAATGGAAACTGGATGTCGTGTCCCACACCTGTACTTCTAGCTCTGGAGAGGGACGGAAAAGAGGATCAGAAGGTAACGACAATCCTCAGCTGCACAGCAATCTGAGGCTACTTCAGGCAACTCTGTCTTAAAACCAATGAACAGATCAATCAATCAGTTAAAAGTCATAGAACTGCCATTGTAAGCTAAGGTCTGATTAGCACTTACCTCCAGTAGGTATCTGTAGGTATGAATGGCTTGAAGCCTGACTATGCAGCACAAAACAAAACACAACAAAACCCCACAAAGCAGAGAAGTCAATTTCAAAATATAATGTGTATTATTTAGTGCAATTCATAAAACACCAATGCGTAAGTGTTATGAACCGGCACACTAAAAATTACACCCCATTTAATTTAAAAATTTTTTTTTAGTCAGTTTCAGTTAAAAGCAGCAAAATAGGTTACTAATAATTAGGTCACTGAAGTGAAAAATACTCGGGTGTTTAATAACACTACTAATTAAACACATATAAATTAAAATCTTTATTGGTATGATTTTAAGTTTACCAAATTATTAGGAGGTGTATAACTCAATATCTGATACAGGATAAGTAGATTTATCTCCCTCAAAACAGGGAATCTGTTTTTGACTGAGGAAAGAATTAGAAGTTTTTTTATGAGCATCCATGGCATGATGGAGTTTTAAATGTCCTTGTGTTTTGTTTTTCCACCAGGGAGGAGGAGTATATTATCAAGCTGAAGAGAATGAGAAAGAAACTCTCATATTAAAAAAAAAAAAAAAAAAGGAGCTACCTGAAAGTACTAAGAAAGCAATTAAAGACCTGTCTGATTGAGTTGAGAGTAAATGAGTTTCTCCCCCAAAGGATTACACAAGAATGAGTAGAAAAGAAGAATGCTAGGGGAAAAAAAAGGTGATTCTACCGACAAATCAAAGGTACAAAAGGAAATTCTAAGTTCCAGAGGAGTTGACTGGAATAGAACAGTCCTCCAGTTACTCCTGGGGTGGGGTGGTACTGTCCAAAGTCAGGGACTAGAGCTCTGCACAAATGCTATGTTTAAGCAGTAGAATTCAGAAAGTTGAAGGTCAGCATTAACATGAGTGACACTAATGAGGAGAAGACACCAATCTCAATTTTCCTCCCAGAACACAGTCTATTTTTATCCCAGAATTGAATCTTTCTGATATTTAGGCACAGACAAAAGCCGGAAAGTATATTTTTGAATACCAAAGGGGAAAATGAGAAACCAAGAGAATGTGTTATACTTCCAGTGTCTGCAGCTTAGAGTCAGGCTTGACTTCTGTTTTAAGCTGGGGAGGCGAACAATTGAAGAAGGTAAATAAAGTAGTATTTATATAATTTAACTAATGACTCGGTCCTGTTGAAGGAAACCATGAGTGAGAAAGAGAAACACAGACTTCACTCAGGCATAACCAGAACAACAATGTGTGCTAATGACTTTGAACAGTGATTACTAGTGATTCTTCAAATAATTGGGTAGAAGTATTAAGCCCCTACCTATTAGTTCTGAATCAGTTATCTGGATGTGCTTTGTGGAGTTCAGTCTAGGATTCTGGGAGCAACACTTCTCTTTGGACTCCTTTCTACAGGCCCATGAAAAGATGGAAGGACAAAGGAAAGAGAAAGATGGTTATCCTCCCATCTATTTTTGGCTCTTGACAGAACATTACCTAAAGTGAATATGTGCTCATAGCATTAGCATGTGGCTCCAGTACTGGATGTAAAAATAGAGCTTGTGAGAGCATTCTCACCATGCAATTCTGAAGTTCCAAGCACAGATTGACAGCTTCAATCTTCAGAACCCAGTATCTTAACATAGTCACACCTACTTTTCTATCTAATGTTCTTGTAATAGCAATATTTTTTAATTAAATTCACCCATCATTACATGTTCCCCTAACTTATGATAAAATTTTAAAGCTTTTATTTATTCTAAAATATAAAGATTTGGGAAAGGGAATTGCTTCCTCTATCCATTAACACAGTTTTAACTTAGCATTGTCCATATTCCCTTTTAAATTCTGTGAAATTAATGAGTGGAGATACATCAACATAAGTTTGTAGCCATAAGATTTCCTGTGTCCCACTCGGTTCCACAGCAGCTCAGACCCAAGTAAATACACAGAGGCTTATATTAATTACAAACTGGATGGCCAATGGCTCAAGCTTCTTGCTGGCTAGCTCTTATATCTTAAATTAACCCCATTAACTATATTAATCTATGTTTTACTATGTGTTCCATGGCTTTACTGGTCTGCTGGCATGTTCTTCCTTGGGTGGCAGGCTGGCATCTCTCATACCTCTGCTTTTTTCTTCCTGTCTGTTTCTTGGATTTCCTGCCTGGCTATAACCTGACTCACCATAGGCCAGAGCAGCTCCTTTATTAACCAATTATAGCAACACATATTCATAGCATACAGAAAAAATATCCCACAGCATAAGTTGGTCAAAATAATGTATCCACTAGAACTGAAGCAAGCTGAGAAAGATTATATAAAAAATCTTTTGAAATAATCAGAAATTTGAGTATATAATGGAAATTTTATGTGTAAAATAACAAGAAAATCAAAACCATTTATAACTATACTCATCCATCATCAACCTATGTTGTTCTCTTCATAGTTAATTATTTATGAGTACAAGCTTAATGTAAACAAAATAGTTCTGCAGCTCCAAAGAGAAGCTGGGAAACATTTGAACATAATACTGAGTAGACTGATATTTTGATGTTTTTCAAACACAATTATCTACCCCAAAAAATTGATGAATCATGAAGTTATAAGATATATTTAGATTTGGCAGTGGTGGTACACACCTTTAATTCCAGCACTCAGGAGGCAGAAGCAGGCATATCTCTGAGTTCAAGCCTACCCCGATCTACAGAGCTCATTCTTGGAGAGTCAAGGCTACATAAAGAATCGGTGACAGATAAATAAGTACATAAATAAATAAATAAATAAATAAATAAATAAATAAATAAATAAATAAATAAATAAATAAAAACATCCCACAGCAGATTGTGGAGTCCTTTGGATATGTGTCCACCAGTGGTATAGCTGTGTCTTCCGGTGAATCTATTTTCAGATTTTTGAGGAACATCCACACTGATTTGTGACTGTGTCAGTTTGGACTCCCACTAGTAGTGGCTAAGGGTCTATTTTTTCTAATCCTCATTAGAATCTGCTGTCATTTTATTTTTAAATCTTAGTAATTCTGACAGGTGTAAGATGAAATCTCAAATTAGTTGTATTCAATATTTTGTAAGAAAAATTCAAATGAGTGTACCTAATCCATAATGAAGACAAACTATTGAATTGACAGCATTCAGGAGGCTGATAGAGAATTGTCTTTTTGGTGCCTGACTTGGCTACATAGTGAGTTCCCAAACATCATAGGATGCTTAAGAAGCTCCTGTGACTAGAGTAAATAACTGAAAAAATAAATGTATAGTGAATCAAATTTCACCAAAAAAAATGTAATTACGATTGAGGCTAATGTGGAGCCTAGACATGAGAATAAAATGATTTGAGGTACATGATTTACATAATTTTATCTTTCAAACTATAAAATTCTATTTAGAAGTATAACCTATGAAAGATGGAGAAAACAAAATGTAATATAACATAAACAGAATCAATGTTATCAAGCTGACAACAGAACCACACCAAAGCAACTTTAGTTTTGAATACAAAGCTTTGGGTATATGCTATTTTACAACAGAAAAAAATCTCTTAAAAAAAATCTCTATATTCTCCATTGGTAATTTTACACTTCAAGCATGAGATTATGTTAATGTCTCTACATAGAAAAGATTATCCTAAAATATAATTCTGAGTAGTTTCAATCCAAGGAACATATAATTGTATAAACAATTGAAAGTATATACAGAGAAGTCAAGATAACTTTGTAATGGGAACTATACTTTGAGTTCTAAATTTCTGAGGGTGCTGGCTTCAGTTCATTTCTTTATTTTGGGAAATGGAGATGAGGAAATGTTAGCAAGACTTTCTGTGGTTGACTATATATTGTGGTATTATGTGATGGTCCTCTGCTGAAGGAATGTTTCCATAAGAATGGTTTATTCTTGCCTGACATGGTCACACATGACTAACCTGCCAACATTTAGGGAGCAGAGGCACGAGTATCACAATTTCATGATCATTCTAGGCTATGTTCCAAGAGACTTGTATTAAACAAAGAAGCAAATAAACAAACATTTAAAAAGGCTTATTCTAAAGTAAGTATTTTGTCTCTGGAATACTTATAGGCAGTAAGCTTCGTGTATACAAAGATAAATATGCAGAAGTACCACATTGCTGACTATGTGGACTAGATATAAGATGACTACATGCAAATAAACAAATGTGTGTGTGGCAGAGAAGAGAGAGGGCTCTTATGCTACACAAGGCTAAGGAACTATATATATATATATATATATATATATATAGAGAGAGAGAGAGAGAGAGATTTCTTATATATTTATAGAGAAGTGGTGCAATGCACTACAGAAGACCACTAAGCAGAAAGAAACAAAGCCTCAGCACAGATCTGTCCTCCACAAACCAGATACTCTAAATGTAATTCTATATCTTTGGACTCAAACTGTTTCAAACAGCAGTCTTTAACATAAAGTCCATTGTCATGGGAAACATTTGATATTTTTCTGTCTATCACTTCCCAGTGTGGTGATATCTAAAGATAATATATTTTCAAGAACACATGTACCATTAAACATAAAGTAGAAGAAGGTAACTTGTAAGCACCAACCCTTACTTACCAAGCCGGAGTAACCTGATTATGGCCAGTGGGAATGAACACAGGATGGGATAATGGGACCACAGCACAACTGTGACTGTGACAAGTTTATTGCAAGCAATCAGACTTCTTATACCCTTATCATAAACAGAATACAATGGCAGTTGTCTGAATCAATACTATGATAGTTGCCAGAATATAATGATATTTGCAAGCTGTACAGGGTACATAAGATTAATGTCTAAGACTAATTGTTCTGTCAAACTTCTCTATGGTTCATTGACTTCTAGGGAACACAGTGATACACAAGTGCTCTGAATGCTTCACTGCCTAAGGGAGTGCCTCTGCTTCTCAGGAACAGAAAGGCACATGGTGTCCCAGATGCCATGGGCTCTAACTTGAAGAACCTATGATGCTTGCTTCTCAAGGCCACTAGACCAGGCCAACTCCATGATTTCACACATCAAATAAAAAGTAGTACATGATTGAATGAGTGCTCATATAACTCCAATTCCTTTTTATGTGTACAGATAATTTTCTCAGTCCTTTTTTTCTCCAATGAAATAAAAATTTAAAATTCACATGGTCAAACTGTAATATAAGAAACAAAAAAACCTGAAGTCAGTAACATGTCACATTTCCAAATAATAAAAATTTTAGATCTCTCAATGGGGAATACGTGCTTTAAAAATATTTATTTATACTTAATGATAAGAATGATATTTCCACACAAAAGAAAGCAACTCTCATATGATAGTCTGGTATGGGCTTACAGGCTCTAAGCACTTATTTATTTTAGTTGTCATTACGCTTGCAACTGGCCAACTCATTTCTTAAATGAGAAGGCTCAGTAAGCGCCAGTGCCTAGGGCATTTAACATGCATTCTAAATTGTGAACCTCATTTCAAGGATGAAAGATGATCCTTCACATCAAAATGACACACAAAAGAAAGTAGTTGTTTAGAAATAAAAAACTGATGAAAGAAAAGTGATATGCTTCACAATGATGAATACAACAGAATACATTTATTGATGTCACAATTTTTTTCTAACTTGAATTTATCATTCTATTTCTCAATAAATACAGATTCCATGACAATATTTCAAAAATAAACAAACCACACTATCCTTTTTTACCAATATTGAGCCTGGTTTATATATTATAAAACAAGAGTTCCTTAATTCTTAAATGTTCATATGTACAGTTTTTATTTCAAAAAAGATAATTTTGTTACTTTTTTTCCTCCATTAATGTAACTTCTGTGAGGAACTTAAAGAATACAGTGAGTGGGAAGATATTCAAGGTTAATTTTTTTCTTAGTATAATCATGGTATTTGAATTGGAATGACTACTATTTTTCTAGCTATCAATGTTAGCATTGTGAGTAGAACAATTAATAGACACATATTTAGAATGAATCTAGGTCTCTTTTTCCTAGGTATACATTTAAGGGTTTTAGGGAATGGATCCTTTTAGTTTTAAATTTTGAAAATTGTGTCTTCCTTTAACAGAGAGGACATGCCTCTTTTCCATGATATTTGGCATTATGAATCATTACTTTCTTATCATGGTAGCTCTGAGTAGAACAATTTTAAAATATACTAGGCCATTACTCCTTAGGGCCTAACACAACAACGACAACAACAAAATCTATTAGAATACTTACTAGAATATTTTTAAATGATTTATTTATTTTTCCTTTGTGTACATTGGTATTTTGTTGGCATTTATGTTTGTGTGAGAGTGTCAGATATCCTGGAGGTGGAGTTATTGGAAATTGTAAGCTGCCATGTGGGGTCTGGGATTTGAACCCAGGTCCTCTGGAAGAACAGCTAGTGCTCTTAATTGTTGAGCTGTCTCTCCAGCCCCCTCAGAATATTTTTTCTGTGAGCATTTTTCACACAACACTCTTACCATCTATGTTCTACATCCCTATCATCACTGTATCTGTGATTGCCAAGACTTCTACATGGAGATCCTGAAATCAGAGTGATCTGAACAAAGTTGCAGAAGTTTTCATACATTTGTCCTCACATATGCATCAGCTTGGCTAAACCTCCACACATGTGTAATAATAACTTCACAACAAAGGAATTTAGAAGAAATGTTGGCTGGGTGAAGTTTGGGTGGACAAAAGAACAATAAATGTCCATGAAAGGGGTGGCAAGGTCAGTTTAATATTATCTACATTATCAGTTCCCCATAGACACTGCATCAAGGTACAGCAATGCCCTCACAGAAGAACATGAGCACTCAGCTTCACCTTGAATTCCAATACATGTCCATCCTAGTGAACACTGACTAAGGGTGACATTTTCAGGCCTAGGCTTTAGGTCCACTTGAGTTCCAGATCAACCTCAAAAGTCCTAGGAACCAGGCTTACTCCCGTGAACCCATGGAGAAGGCAACCTCTACATGCCCCAACTCTGCTAAAGGAAGAATAAATGTGAATTCTAGCAGCTTGGTTAGTGCCTCATTATGGAATGTGAAGCTCTGTAGTTGAACTTATCTAGACCAATACATCCCAAATATAAGTTTTGTTAATTTAATCATTTTGGATTATGATTTCTATGGTATTTAGAACTTTTTAATTTGATATTTAAAATCTATTCTTTCAATTCAAAATATACTATCTTCTTGTATGTTATGTCTAAATTCTCTAAAGACATTCATTCATAGGTAATATGAGTAACATTTTGTGTCATTTAAATATAACACAAGTGTTAACAATAATCAAACTTTAATAAACAATACATTTACATTATGTTGATATTTATAGCTGTTTACTTATGTCATGTCATTAATTCCACCTTAGAAAGAGAAAAAGATTTTTAAGCACAAACCAAAAGGAAAATTGAGCATGAAATGGCTTGATTTATGGGGAAAAGGTTTGATTTGAAAAGTCAAATGACTTTATGGGGTCATCTAGTTACTTAACATTGTACTTATTAATAGCTTATCATTGAATATACAGGTAGATTGCAATTGTACAGACTATTCAATGCTGAAGCATGTCTTGTTTTCTTCTTGGAATGAAAAGTCCACAGATTTTATTTAATATTATGTCACTGCCTATAAATCTTGCAGTGAGCATGTATACACACACACACACACACACACACACACACACACACACACATATATATATATATATATATATATATATATATATATATATATATATATATATATACATAACTTTGAACTGTGAACTTTCAGAAAATAAAACCAGCATCCTTTTTAGCCTGCTGATATTGGCTCTGAATTTCTAATCTATATATGACAATTTTTGAGTTCCAATTGTAAAATAAGTCTCGGTGTCTTAATCAGTGTTCTATTGCTATGAAGAGACACCATGACCCTGCCAACATTTATAAAGGAAAACAACCAACTGGGGCTTGTTTAGTTTATTGTCAGCATAGCAGGAACATGGCAACATATGGGCAACCATGATACTAGAAAAGTAGTTGAGAGTTATACATTCAGACCTGCAGGCAGAAGGAAGAGAGTAACACTGGAATTGGCTTGGGCTTTTTAAACCCTAAAGCCAGTCCCCAATGACAAACTTCCTCTAATAAGGCCACACCTTCTCCAACAAAGCTAAACTTCCTAATCCTTTCTAAGTAGATTCACTCCATGATGACCAAACATTCAATTATATGAGCCTATAGGGGCCATTCTTATCCAAACCACCACACTCAGTATCCTGTCTCTTGTTTTTGTTTTTCTTCTGGGTCAGGTAAAACTTACTGTGGACTTCATTCCATGGCATAGTACATTAAAATGTAGAACACTGTCTTACAGAGCACATACTCAAATATATTTAGGAAGTCAACATAGTTATGTAAAGAACATGTGGTCAAAGGTATAATTTCTCTAGCTTTCCATAATGTTTGTTAAATTACTTTAAAGATTGCCCATTAATGCACAGTCAATTTATTCTGATTGAATATATTCACAAAACCACATTTAGATGTAAAAGATGTTGGAGGATTAAGTTTAATCTTCTATTATTAAATCCTACCTTTAATTACTTTGTGCTCTGAAATTGCAGCCTATGCAAAAATGATGTTTAGATTTTGTAAATTATATCTTCTTTGACATTCAATATATCCTTTAGCTTAGACAGGTAAGTACAATTCTACGTATATCATTAGAATTTTACCATCATTGGTCTAAAAAATATTATGCCTGTAATTATTTTGGTATATTCATTCATATATACATAATTTATAATTTGTAGATTTAATTAAGTCTGAAAAACAACGGTCTCTTTTATATTCACATCCAGTTATTTATTTTTAATAATAATTTGGGCTTTGCTGATAGGCTTCTTCAAGTGCATTTTATTGGTTGTTAATGTATTTACAAGATGTGAGAATGAAACTGTGTGTTCCCACTGTCGCTCTACAGAAGTGCTGTGACCAAATATTAATTTCTAGAGTCACAATTACATCTTCAATGCTCCTCAACAATTCTTAACATTCAGCTCTATTGATCTGTTAGAGATGACATGTTTAGGGTCATACTGATTTCATTCCCTTCAAGTAACTACTTGCTATCTCTTGCCAGTTAGACATTAGAAAACTCAATTGTGTTTTGGGTAAATAGTGTTTTCTTTTTTTTTAATTAATTTTTTTTCACTATGGAACTTGGTAAAAAACTAATTAGAAAATTATCTTGCAAGGCTTAAGTTATTTTATATCATGGACTGCCTCCCATGTCCACAAAAGTTTTTTTTTTCTTTCTTTTTTAGTGAAAGCTTACTAATTCTCTTGAAGTATCTGTTCCCCTCCTCGATATCTGTTTTGTTAAGTCTTTTTTTTTTGTACCGTTACCCTAATACTCATTTGCTCTATATTTTAAAGGTGTCAGGACTGATTTTCTGGTACTCTTATACACCACTCTGGCAGCCCTGACTTTGTCTCTGAGGGAGATTTGAATTTTGTATTTTACTTTCCTGCTTACTTTTCTCATCAACCTTACTTGACACGCTAAAGTTTTCTTTTCCTTTTTTTTTTTTGCCCACATTTATTTTGTTTATAAGACTACACTATATTCCAAATATATTGTTAACTCATTATGTTTTCTTTTGTTTTTATTTACAGCTCCCGGTGCTAGAAAAACAGACTAGAATTTCAAGTTTTTTAAACAAATACTTAGTGACCACTGCACTTAACCTCATTGTAGTAGATGTATTTCAATACTTGATCATCATCATTGTGGTGATTTTAATAGCTATGGCCCCATGGACTCATTTGTTTGAAGGCTTGGCCATAGGGAGTAACACTATTGGGAAGTGTGGTCTTGTTGGAGGAAGTGTGTCATTGTGGAGACAGGCTTTGAGGTGTTAAAAGCTCAAGTCTGGCCAGTGGGAGACAGACTCCTTCTGCTGACTGAGGATCAAGGTGTAGAACTCTCAGCTCTTTCTCCAGCACCATGTCTGCCTGCATGCCAGCTATGAAGATAATGAACTAAACTTCTGAAACTGTAAGCCAGCTCAAATGAAATGTTATCCTTGATAAGAGTTGCTGTGGTCATGGTATCTCTTCACAGCAACAGAAACCCTAACACGGTCATTAACTACTTACAGCTTCATAGGTTTAATGGTGAAGCCTGGCTTCATTTAGAGTGAACATCTGAATTATAACTGAGCATGCTTAGTGTCCTGGTTTGTTTCTAGTTACTTATCTTTCCAAATAAAAGGGAAACCTGAATTGTAGTCAGATATCTCAGCATTTCCCCAAAGTGTTTGTTTGCATCCAGTTATTTCTGGAAACTTCTTCCACTAGATGGGGCAGAGGGATAAATGGATATTTTCACTCTGTGCCCAGGTTCTATTCACCAAATACAAAGAAAGAGGAATTAGAGCTAATGGCCTTTCTTTCCTCACCAAGAGCAAATCTGGTCATATCACGTGGAAATTCATGAGTTTTTACCACTAAATGTATCCTCATTGAATTTAAAGCTGCTGGAAAGATCTTATTCCACATATGTGGTAGGCTTGGCCATCTTTTGTTTGGAGTGAAAGTGGAAGATCTCACAGCTCAATTTTGCTTGCATGGGGAATTTGGTTAGAATTTAGGAGGAATTGCATAAGGCTGTCTGCCCCACACCAATTTAAACTAAGCCACAAATATTGTGTGTATTTTTATCTTAAATTCATTAAAAATAAAAGTTTCCATTAAAATATTAAGCAAAATAAGTCTACAGGTTCATACAGAAAACAGTAAATTCCCCTCACAAATCATGGGAGTGTATTACAGCAACTCTGTGTATTACTTGATTAGATATCCATTTTACTGAAATAAGCTTTTCAGGGTAATGAATAAGCATATCATCATTGTTTCATCTTCCCTATAATCTTTTATGAGAATGAATAGAGGCTTGACAGAAGTATGCCATGGTTGAAGGAATAAATTGACTTTTTCTTGCAATATTGTTACTAATTAATTCTACATGGAATCCTGTTTTGCTTTGCTCTTTTAGAAGAATGGAATAATAGCGCACAGTACAGACTACTATATTTGGCTTTTGTTTGAAATTCTCTTATAAATTATATTGTAATTTATTTGGTTAACAGTATTTGGAATTGCTGTTCTTAGAAAAGCCAAAAGCAAGTTAATTTGGCTCACATCTTACTAATGCTCCCACTTTCAGAACACAATTTAACTTAAAGCTTTTGTTCTAAGATCTATAACACCTTTACATATATTTGTGAGTGTTTATAACTTTAAAAAATTAAATACTTGTTCAGAGTTTCAAATATTAAAACCCAAACAAAAGAAACAAAACAAAATATAGCTTTTCAAAATAAAGAGCCTACGAGGACTAATTTTATTGATTTCATACTAATTTGCAAATTAGTACAATTTTAAGTAGAGCACATTTAACTTGGCCATGTGAAAAAAAAGACAAGTGTATTACAAAACACCTGGCCTTGAGAATGAAGCAGAATATTTAATGAAGTCGTGAACACAGAGATTGTAACATTGCTGAAATATTTAATCTGAGCCTGCAGATGAAGGGCTAATTGTAGAATATTATACTTGCAGAAAATGCAAAACAGTTAATTTTATTCAAACACCTGTTTAATAGAAATGACAGTTTTATAGAATAAGACTGAATTGGGTGTCTTTCTAATATTTTATTCTTTCATTTTAATATTATTTGATGCTTGTCATAGTTAGAGTTTCTGCTGTTGTGATAAAACACCATGAAAAATAAACTGTAGAGGAAAGGGTTGATTTCTATATCCATGTCCTGACCACAGGACATCATAAAGAGAACTCAGGGAAGAAACTCTAGTGAGGACCCTGGAGGAAGGAACCAAAGAAGAACCAATGAAGAATGCTACTTATTGCCTTTGCTCTCCATGACTTTCTCAGCTTGCTTTGCTATACCATGTAGCATCATGGGCCCAAGGGTAGCACCACCCACAGAGGGTTGAGCCCACATACATCAGTCATTAATCAAGGCAACTCTCCACAGACTCAACAGGCCAATCTTATTGAGGCACTTTCTCACTGAAGAACTCATCTTATCAGATATATCTACCTTTGTTTTAAGTTGACAAAAACAAACAAACAAACAAACAAAACTAAAACAACTGGTAAAATTGACTCCACGTCTACTTGACAAAGAAACATATTAATTTTTGCTTGGAAGCTTTCTCCTCTTGTTCATTTCTAAGATCTCATATTAATATAAATATCATAATATAAGATACTTGGACTTTTAAAAGTCCCACAGTCTTTAAAAATTTAAACAGTTTAAAGGTGTACTCTCTTTAAGGCATCAAAGTCTCATTTGTACTGCAAAGCTTGTCTAATATATCCAAATTTTCTCTAAAACATCCAAAGTCACTCTGAAATTTGAGCAGCTCTAAAATGCAAAAGAAAAAAATCTCTCAGTTACAGATTCCTTTAAAATCAAAAACAAGTTTCATGTAATCTCATCAACAGGGAAGAACAAGGATATAGTCAAAATCAAATCAAAGCAAATCCCAAATTCAACAGTGTACAGAGTTCAGTGCTTATATTTGGACACTCCTGGTTCCTTGTGCCCCAGAGGGCTTGGGGCATTTCTCTAGCTCTGAGCACAGTTGCTCCAGTTGGGAAGGAGTTGTTATCAAAGAAGTTAAGTGGCAAAAGACAGAAGTGCCTTAGTTTTAACATTATTTTATTACCCTTTCCCTAGAAAAAGGATCTTATTTCTCATTCCTACACAATCTTTTGTCAGACTGTGTGCCTCTGATTATTGTCACCTAACTCATTCCCAGACTGTTGGGCCAGGAGGGCTTATTAGTTACAATCTTCATTAAGTTTTGTTTTATAATATTTTTGTGCTTGACCAAATACTTTTAAAGGTAACTGATCGAATTGCTTGGACTCATCTAATAATAATTTAAATATTTAAACATTTATAACCTCCAAGGAAAATAGCAAGTAAAAGCTATGCCCATAGTTGATGTCATGAACATATTCACTGAAATATTTTGTGGGTCTTTCTAGTTTTCTTACTCTTATATTCCTGAATATCTTTAGAGACAATTTAAATATTGAAGATTCTCCTGGGATTTGCATGCACATCAGCAGACCTAAGCCATTCAGAAATTAGAGATTTAAGTCTTGGTCTGTGGTGTAGGTATGTCTTTCTACAAAATAAAATTACTAAATTCTACCTTTATATTAAGTTTGACACCTGTTATTTGCTGTGGGATGTTGTTCTGTATGTTGCTCTAATTGGTTGATAAATAAAATGCTGATTGGCCAATAGCCAGGCAGGAGGTATAGGCAGGTTAAGCAGACAAGGAGAATTCTGGAAAGAGGAAGGCTGAGTCTGGAGTCACCAGCCAGACACAAAAGAAGCAAGATGACAAGGCAGAACTGAGAAAAGGTACCAAGCTATGTGGCTAAACATAGATGAGAATTATGTGTTAGTTTAAAGGTAAGAGCTAGTTAGTAATAAGTCTGAGCTAATGGCCAAGCATTATAATTAATATAAGCTTCTCTGTGTTTACTTGGGGGACATGAGTGGGAGAGATTTGTCCAAACTGCGGGCCGGCTGGGACACAGAAAATTTTTCAACGACAATTATTTGCTACTCTTTTCTTCCTTTCGTTATCTCTTCTTTCATTTCTCTTTTATTATTTGGCTTTAGTGGTTTTAAGTTCATCATTGTTATATTTAAAATGACTCCTTAAATGTTACAGAATTTTGAAGACTTGTAATGTGAAGAACAATTAATCCTACAGAAACTAAATATGATCAAGTGAAAAATTTTGGAATGGCGAGACTATCCTGAATATCCATGTGACATTTTAGTGTCACTATTTTTTTTTTACAAGACAGAATCACAAACAGAGAGAATATATACTACTCTCCAGAAAAATCTGTTTGTCTATAGAGAGGGTTTAAAATCTTTGTTCACATCATAGGAAGAAACCCGAATCAATACATTTAAAGGAGTGCTCCAATAATCAGCAATTGCTTGTACTTTTATATAATAACAAGGAATAATCAAATTTGAAAAAAAGAATAAAAATATCTTTCAGTTAATCATAGGATCTTCATATGCTATGGTTTCCCATGGATTCTTGAAATTATGTATGGCACTGAAATATATCCATCAGTGCTGAAATATGCGACTGAAATTGTGTGTAGTTTAAATTTTAGTTGTTCATTTCTGAGATCATTTCCTCTAGAAATTTCAGACCATAATTAACCAGAGATAACTGAAATCATGAAAATCAAAATCATGCATAGGAATAATAACACTGTAATCATCTTTAAGCCACACTAATAATTTGTAGAATTATATGTAAATAAACATACTCTAAATACTGACACATTTAAAAATAGCACTCTAAGTCTTTACAATGAAATTAAAAACACTTCTGACAGAAGTAAATATCACTAAATAGTGGAGAAATTTATGCATTAAGGCAAGTCTTAATGTTGTTAAGGTGATGATTTTCCTAACATCCATAGATCAAAAATGGTCTAAGTCAAAAATCCCAAAAGGCTTACAAAGGTGGTCCCATGTTATGCTTTTCTTAAAATATGTACAAAAGTTCAATAAACAAAGGCAGTAAAAAATAATTTAAATATAATAATAAATTTTATATCAAGTTTAGTAGAGAACTCCATTAATAAATATAGCTTCTCACTGGCATGAGGATAGGAAAGATTTAGGAGCAAGAGATTCTAGGTGGAGTAGTGTGTCCAATTGTTTTCACACTTGCCAAGTAAGATTAACAGAGAGGGTAGTCTTTCCTCCCAATAGTCTGGAACAACTGGCTTATCCTGTGTGAAAATATAAGTCAGCTGCAAACCTGATTTAAGTATATTCTAGAACCAAATGTATGAAACTATAAATGAAAGATACATTGAACAAAGCCTTTATTGTGAAATGCCTATTATTTTTAGTCTTTCCCTTCAAAGTAGCCAAACACATAAAATGTAACTTAGAAGGCTATAGATCAACAAATCAATAAATGATCTGATATGTGCCCATAGAATGGACAAGACTCAGCAAAATCAATGTATAGCCACAGCACTGCACTAAGATGAATGTGTCCCTACCTTGTATTTATCAAAATTCTGAAATTGAAAGAGGTGACTGCATATAAATAATAGATCAATAAAACTGCTAAAATATATTCTTGATACAGAGACACAGTTGTTTAAATATTTGTACTACTATGAGTAACAGGTGATTAAAATTTACACTTAACACAAATATTGATAGCACAGGAAATGCACCTTCTGCCAGTGTAATGGGGACTTAATTGCATGCTGACAACACACCAGGGTAATGCACATGAATAAAAACATAAATTCAATATTATATAGTACTCATAAATAAGATTATGAAATGTCTAATTGAAGGATATAAAAATCGTTTTAATTATGTATTTAGATATATTCAGGGAAAAGAGTTGGCTTTCCAAAAATTGTTTCTTATAGCATTAAAAATCCAGAACAAAGTATAGTTAACATTAGTAGAAGGAAAACACAAAATCATAAAATTTACTTGATATATTTCCCTAAGTTCTGACAAATTCATTAAAAGATGTAGTCTTGCCCAACTATTTTCATTTAATTCTTTCTGACCATATATACCTTATAATTTTCTGAAACTGATAATTAATAAAAGAAAATTCTAGGTGAAATATAATGGCAATTGAAAAAACATTGGAATAATTCCTCCTTGCTCATGAGTAAGACATGTATTTTCAGGATCCCCATATCATATATATGTTCAAAATTGTTATGAAAATTTTCTATTAAAAGAAACACATTAAGCAAATATTACTAAAAATGGAAGGAAGGCAATACAGAAGTCTGTGTTGAATATAAATACAACATAGCCTACAGATATCACATTGTAAATGATAAAACAGAAAATAAGAACAGCCACATAAACCTGCCACCTTGAAGGATAATGTCTAAGAAAATTCTAAAATTGAATGAATACATCAACCAAAGATTCAGGAACTATTGCCAACCTAAAGAAAGATAAATATATAAAAATCTAGATTAAGCAGTATCCAGCAGATGACAACACCATATCTTCAAATTGATGAAATAATGCCGCTATCAATCTACTTTCTATAAACAGTGAAAATAGGCTTCAACGATGAGGTGAAATAAAGACATTCCATTCAAGTAATATTTGTCAACAGCCAGCACACAAAGTAAAATAGAAGAGGACATTCTTCATCAAACTGAAAGTGTTAATGTATACGAAGAAATTGAAAGAACAATTGCTGGCTGAATCTAAATGAGCATTCACTTGAAAAAAGAACTTGTGAGCAAGACACCAGTGTAGCTTGGTCTGTTTAAGGGACCCCCAGCAATGGGATCAGGATCTATCCCTGGTTTAATGAACTGGTTTTTTGGAGCCCATTACCTATGGTGGGACACTTTGCACAGCCTTGATGCAGAGGGGAGGGGCTTGGACCTGCCTCAACTGAATGTATCAGGCTTTGCTGACTCCCCATGGGAGGTGTTACTTTTCCAGGAGGAGGGGACTAGGGATGGGTTGGGGTGGAAGGATGGGGAGAGGATAGGAAGAAGGGATGAGAGGGGGATCTATGGTTGGTATGGTAAAATGAATAAAAAAAATCTTAATAAAGAAAAAAATTTAAAAAATGATTTTATACCCTAAAGTGAAATACATATATGTATGTACAGACACACACACACACACACACACACACACACACACACACACACACACACACACACTCACCTTACATCCACCATGTCAATACATCCAAACTGTGTGTCTTGGAAGGAAACAGTGCAAAGAGAAGTACTTTTGACCATCATTGATAACCCTACATTAACTACCAAAGTGTTAAATAAGTATACTGGTGCTGCTGTTCAGGGACCACCTTGCCTATACTCTCCCAGTCACATAGGAGACTTCTATGCTGATAGAAGTACCTGGCCATGTTATTACATATAGATATTCTTTAGATTTTTATTAAACAGCATGTGTGCTGGCTAATTTTATGTCAGCTTGACCCAAGTTAGAGTTATAGGAGTGGAGGAGCCTCAGTTGAGACAATGCCACCGTAAGTCTGGGCTGTAGGTTAGTCTGTAGGGCGTTTTCTCAACTGGTGACTGATGTGTACAGACCCCACCCACTGTGTGTGGTGACACCATTGAGTTATTGATTCTGATGCTATTGAAAGCAGGCTGAGCAAGCAATGGGGAGCAAGCCAGTAAGAGCTCCCCTCCATGGCCTCTCCAGCAGCTCCTGCCTCTAGGTTCCTGCCCTGTTTGAGTTCCTGTCCTGACTTTCCTTCAATGATGTAAAAGTGTAAGCCCAATCAACCCTTTCTTCCCCAACTTGCTTTTGGCCATGGTGTTTCATCATAGCACTAGTAACTTACTAAGGCAGCATCTTTAAGTTTTCTTTATTTTTTTCAATTAAGTTAATGAGCTTTTTTTTAAAAAAAAAAAAAATCCTGCAAGTCATTTTTTTAAGAGGAAAGGAGGATTAATGGCTAAAGTGTCCCTCACAAGAAGAAAGAGTAGGTTTGGGTTTCCTACAAGACACATACATTTTTGGTGGGTGGGAGGCCCTCCTTTAATTCCAGTGCACAGAAGACAGAAGCAGAGGATCATCAGAAAAAGCCAGTGCTAGACCAACCGCATCAGTGAGCTCTGAGATCTACTGATATATCAAGATTTACTGAATAAGGTGGCAAGCACTCAAGAAAACTCCTGACATTAACATCTGGTCTCCACAGGAAAGCCAATAACATGTGTAAGTGCCTGCATACCACACACATGTGCATATGAGAAAATAGAATTAAAAGTTAAGGAAAGATTTAAGTAAGAAATTACTGTCTCACTTTTTTAAAAAAATGTGTAAGGATGTTTTGGAAATCAAGCTTCTCTGTCTCTTGTCTTGTAGGACTGATGTTTGAATGAGTAATTTAGGTTGCATTATTTCTATGCATTTAGCAATTTGAATATCTTGGATATTTACAATCAGCCCCAAATAATATAAGAATAACAAGAGATTTGACAGTATGACTTGGTGAGCACTTTGAGTCATTATAAAGAGAAGCCCATTTTTGATCAGTGCCATGGTGTTAAACAGCTGTTAGTGACAGAGGGACCTTGAGTTTCTTTTCTTTGGATCATCAGTGACTGCTCTGCTATGTGACCTTTGTGTCTTTTCTAAGCAAAACTTTCATGGGTTATGAAACAGATGTTTGAACTATTAAAAATCTGTCAACGTTATAACATCATCTATTTGTAAATCTTCACAACATATTTTAAAGATCTCAGGCTGTGCTTTGTGTTCAAATGATGGCTGGCACACCCAGTTAAGGCTCTGAATTTTCCAGTTCTCTAATAAACATAGATAAGAGAAAGTTGCAAGTTTGTTATAATTCTTTAAGTTGCAATTTGAAATTACATTTTTCTTTTGTTATTATATTTTATGTGTGTGTATGTGTGTGTGTGTGTGTATGTGTGTGTGTGTGTGTGTGTGTGTGTGTGTGTGTGTGTGTGTTTGTGTGTTGTGCCTGTATGGATATATACTACCTTTTTTAGTCCTCATGATTATGTTATGAAAGAGTGATTACTCATTTGCCTAAGGCTGAAAGGCTAATATTATCTGCAAAAGGTCATAAGATTAGTAACTGGTATTGATAAGTTTTGCATAGAGTCAATTGGGTTTCAAAGTCCATATGCCCTTGATTTACAAATTGCCTCCCAATATTGGTTACCTCTGTACTATATATAGGACACTAATCCTTATGGCACTGCTAGGTGAATAGCTCCATGTTATTAAATAACACAGAGTTAAGTCATAAAAAACCTGTTTTAGAAGTGTTGGTGAGTTATTCACATTTACCTAGGTTTTATTCCTTTGTCTAAGCCTCATCAAACGCAAATGTCAATAAAACCTTGTGAGGAAATGGGACCTCATATTCGATCAATAAACAGAAGAATCATTCACAGCAACATGATAATAAAAGCAAATCAAATCAAATCATTACCTTGGAAAATAGTGCCTAATGACATCATTAGTTAAAGACATTTCACATGAAAGGGAGGCGATACTTTTCTTTTTCTTTTTTGCTGTTAAAGAGCTTTACTTTCATTTAGACACAAATTTACTGCAGATTTAAAACAAAGTGCTCTAACATAATTGAAGCAACTGAATAATGAAGTCAGATATAAAAACATTAATTGTAAATTCCATTGATTACAGTATGGTAATCTGTGTGTTCTGACTCTAGGGTCCCTTTTCATTCCTTTTCAGATGATTTCATTTCATTACCTACTGCTCCTTATTTAATAATTTATTGGATAAGCCCTTTATCAAACATCAGAGTCAGGTAAAATGGCAAATAATTAAACTTACTGTGTTGAAAACAGCATTTATGTTTTTCACTGTTATTTTAAGTTCACCCAACTATTCTTACTCTTGTTAAATACAGAAACACTCTTTCTAAAACACCCATAGCTCTTAAGCACTTGTAGATCACACTAACACTGTTGAGTTTGTGTAATACCTGCTTACTCCTGCATTTCTTATGCCTTTTTTACTTTTTTTTTAAAAAGGAAGCAGAAGACAGAGACAAAGGTGTTACTTCAGTCTTAAAAGCGGTGGTTATCAAATGGATATGGCAGAATTCGGCTTCCACGTTTTGACAAGTGAAAACTAGTAGCATGGAATTTAAAAGGCTTGGGGTTGCATTCAGCCTTTCAAATAGCCACAGTATTACTTATAATGGGCACTTAATCTGATTGTTGAAACATTTTCACTTAAGGAAATTCTCTCTCCCCACTTTGTTTCTAAGAAGTTGTGTATTTGAATCAAGTTCAGTGCAGGTTGATGTCATCTACGTATACTCTAGGTATCTGGTCAGGATAGGAATCAAATAAGAGGCTATTTTTCCATATTGAAAAGAGTTGATATCTGCTCATTTATGTGTTAGATTGAAATATGCTATCTAAGACTCAGCTGTCAAATTGCATATTACATTAGAATTATGTGATGGTATAACCATCTTGTAACCCCCTGGATTCTTTTAAGGAAATGTCTGTTAAAAGAGGACTCAATTGTTTCCATATAAGAAAACAAAGATTAAAATTAATAGTGTTCTTACCTTAAAAATAGAATTTTTGCTATAAATGTATGATGGGTTTTACTAGAGATCTACCAATGTACTGAATTTATGCAATCACCCTGAAAACTAGGATAACAGAACAACAATGTATTCACTGAAAATCCCTTGAAAATGAACTACACTTGAAAGCAATGAGGTATACTTAAAATAAATAAATACACCAGAAGACCGTGTACATGCATTAGTTTTCTGTTTGTAAAAAATAATGATGAGAAACAAGTACTTCATCACGATCATTTTCTTTCCTTATGATCTGTTATATAAAGGACACATACTTCCAACTGCTCTATTGGCTGATAAACACATTGTTTCCTCTCATGCTTTCAGTTTCAGATTATGTTTATTACTCTGACTTTCACATTTCATCTGTAGTCTGAAAAGCTTTACTCCCTCATGCCAACAGATACAACCTGATCATCTCTCTCGGGGGGCTGTAAGTCCTACATGGATCAGGTTGCTGGATCAACATACAGAATAAAAATGTGCAAATGTTTGTCTTCTAGCTTCATTATTGGATTTTCCTGGAAACCCTCATTTTGGATCTCAATTGAAATACCTAGAAAGGATATCAGAAGAAGAAACTGAGGCAAGTTTCAAGGAGCAGGGCTGGACCTAGTAGGTACTGTGCTTTTGGGGCATGTTCTGACATGAGTAAACTAAACAGTGCTGAGCTGGGCTAAATGGAGGATGATGAACCAGGTTACATTATGCAAATACAACCTTCAGATTCCTACCTCTGCTATGATCACAAATGTTATGAAGCAAAAATAAATATTCAAAATCATGGGCTGGAGAGATGATTCAGAAGTGTGTGCAGTAGTCTCCTGCATTGTGAATCTCAAAACCACCTGTAGCTCCCACTCAAGAGTGGAGTGATGCTGGGCGGTGGTGGCTCACACCTTTAATCCAAACACTCAGAAGGGAGAGCCACATGAATCTCTGAGTTTGAGGCCAGCTTGGGCTACAGAGTGGGTTCCAGGAAAGGAACAAAGCTATACAGAGAAACCCAGTCTCAAAAGAACAAAACAAACAGAAAAAAAAAGAAAAGAAAAAAGTGGAGTGATGCCTCTGGCCTTTAGAGGAAACTACACTCACGTGCACATACCCACACACAGACACATAGCTAAAATAATAAAAATGAATATTTAAAATATCTACAGGTTATTTTTAAATGGTTAATAGCCACCATCACTTAATTCATTACTGAATTGGAAACTGTGTACGTGCATATCAGTCATAAGAAAACTCAACCAGTTGAAAAAGAATGCTATTTTCCCAGTAAAAACTGGAAGGGATGTATCTGTGGTCTTCACTTAAGTGTCCTTTCTTGACTATTCCTCGACCAAGACAAATCCAACTGTCCTATATGGACTGGATTGGCAGAATCAATGGGATTTCTGAGACAGAGGGTGAAAATAGAAGAAAACAAAAACCCCATTTGCCAAAACAAATGAACAAACGAAAAACTACCCATTACCATTTCTCTAGTCCTCGTCTGCTGTTCAACAGCAGAGTGACTGATATGTCATTCATTGGTAGGAAATTCAACCTTGACAAATGCACAGTCCAGGTTTTCGATATGCCCAGATGTTTATGACTATTGTCACACTCAAGTTTAGAACATTTTTAGTACCATATAAAGAGACCTCCCAGGTTTTCTTTTCTGTCCTGTTTTAGGTAATGAAGTTTAATCCCTATGTTTTCTTCTAAATATTTTATAGTTTTAGATCTCAGTTAAGTCCTTCACATATTTTGAATGAATTTTTATGTATAATATGAGATCAGAGTTGAATTTCATTGTTTCGCATGTGAAAATTCACAACTACATTAAAGATGTTAGAGGATGCATCCATTTGACTGTGGAGAGTTTGGAAGGCTTCTATCCAGAGCTAAACAATCCATATCTGTCTTCTGTACTGCCTGACATCCACTCATTGCTTGCCTCTGTGTTGGATGGAACATCCACAACTAGCACTTTCCTATATCCACATACATGATATTCCCAGGAATGTATTTCTAAAATTCCTTTAAAAAAAAACCTTTAATTCTTCTGTTACTATAATAAGCCATATAGTCAGTCCCTTATTGGAACATGTTATTCGGATAACCTGCATCCATGTTTCAATGTTGTAGGCAACTCACGCTTGGTTCAAGAATAAATTATTTCCCAATTATTATGAAGTGAGATCTTTGTTTGGTGTCAACATGGGAATAAGGGAAGACATACTTTGTCCTTGGCTACAGGACCTCGTTGCTGCATTTTAACTAGTTTTGGGAAATCACTTATTTATTGTATATCTTTTTCTTTATTCAATTTTAGAAAACATAAGTATCATATTTAGAATATTCACTGATTTCATTGAGGAAGGGGTTCTAGATTCTCCTTGTGTAGTAATTCCGTGAACAACATTGTTTTTATATCAATAGGTTTTAAGTCTCAAACTGTTGTTGTCAAAACACTGTGTGTACACAGATGTTCAAAAGCACTTGAAGTTGACATTGGGTCACCTTGAACAATCTCCCTCTTCCTTGATTTAGTCAGCACATGCGGAGTGAAATATTCACATTAATGTTAGAGTATGATAACAACTTAAATTATTCAGACAATTTTTAAAGCCAGAATCTGATACTTAGACAATGCTTTAGGAACTAGAGAGCTAGCTCAGCAGTAGAAAGTACTTATTGCTCTTTCAAAGGACTTGGGTTTAGACCCAGCACCCACATGACAGCTCATAACCATTTATTATTCCAGTTTCAGTGGATCTTATGCCAACGTCTGACCTCCCCAAGCACATACCTGACATGTGCATAAACACATATGTAGCCAAAAACAATGATATATATATATATATATATATGAGAAAAATGTTTTAGTTGTAGATTTTTTGGGAAAATATTCCCAGAATATTAGCATAAGCTTATACGTTCCCATAGTATACAAAATTTAGAGACAGGAATTAAACCCATCTATCTTCAGGCAATGAGCAATTTTTGCTGATGAATTTGACAGAAAAAGAAATCCATAAAAATAAAATAATAGGTGATCTAATGATAAATCTTTTAAAATATTTCTTAAGTTATTTTTTCAAAATGTATTTAATAAATAGTGTCACATACCTAGAATTATGCAAAATCAAAAGATACAAACTTGTCCATCAAGAGCTTTATCATTTAATGAAGGATGTGATTAGAGTAGTTGATTTTTTCACAATTATGTAGGGTATTGGTGTCATGTAAATACATACTGGTAAAAGAATGAAAATAAAATGGTTAAAGTTTCAATTCTGTTTAAAAAATTCTTATTGACTTCTATGGTATATCCTTTGCCCTCCGATTTGTAGAAATGTTCTTGTACTTGTTTTTAATCTGGGTTCTCTTTTCTTTTCCCTCAAGATTTGACTGTGCAACATTTTTATGCTCACACAGCTTCCCCTGCGTTCTTAAGGCTAATTACTCCTGAAGGAACATCTGTATCTTGTCCTTTCTATATCCCTTCATTGGACCAACTTAATTACACGGACTGTTTTGTTCAAGGAAATATACTGACGGATCATTTCCCCAGTTGAGCTCCACAACTATTAAAAAGAATCTTATCCTTCACTTTCATTTCCTCAAATGATTGGCTCCAGTGCGGAGTTTAGCATGGCTTCTAAAATGAAAATGTGCTAATGATTTTGGGGAAGTGTAAGACAGGAAAATTGCAAATATTCAACACACTGCCAAGGGGAATGTAATACAGCCTGTACTGTCACTTGATGAATTATTTCAGATATTTGGGATTTCTTTTTGGTAGTTCAACGTGCTATAATAGAATATTATATCTATATCTATCTATATATATATATATATAATAGAATAATATATATATATATATATATATATCTCCAATTTATTTGTAAACTACACGAATCTTCAAAAAGAAATCTTATTTTAAGAAATGTATGCTGAAGTGTGTTTCTAGTGTGTTTCCAGACAAGGAATATTTTCCACCTTATCAGGTGATTTATCATTTTATCTTCAGTTTTCTGTCTTTTCTTATACAAAATCCAGTCCTCAAGCTGAGTGAAAATTAGCTATGGAACTATTAATTGTTGCAAATATACAAACAAGTGCAAAGTTCATCATATGTTGTTTTCTTTAGTCTTACCTTTGATATTTCGTAGACTGTCCATTTTGGACTCATTTTTATAATACTGAAAGCTTGATCAGGGATTGCTACTGAGCTAATCCTCTCTCTCTCTCTCTCTCTCTCTCTCTCTCTCTCTCTCTCTCTCTCTCTCTCTCTCTCTCTCTCTCTCTTTCTCTGAATTTTTGAGACAGGGTTTCTCTGTGGAGTTTTGGTGCCTGTCCTGGATCTCACTCTATAGAGCAGATTGGCCTTGAACTCACAGAGTTCTGCCTGGCTTCACCTCCCAAACTCCCAAGTGCTGGGATAAAGGTGTGTGCCACTACCGCCTGGCTGAACTAATCATCTTTACATTTCATGCATTATTGTTCTTTTTTATGTTTTTCCCCAGTACTAGGGATCACTATGCATGCCAGATTAGTGTTATAACACTGAGAAGAATCCCCAACCCTCATTTAATCCTTCTCTCCCCTCCCCTCCCTTTC
Source organism: Peromyscus maniculatus bairdii (assembly GCF_049852395.1). Lineage (NCBI taxonomy): Eukaryota > Metazoa > Chordata > Mammalia > Rodentia > Cricetidae > Peromyscus > Peromyscus maniculatus. The sequence goes on along the minus strand of NC_134867.1, from coordinate 43,809,399 downwards.
CCTCCCCTCCCCTCCCCTCCTCTTCCTTCCTTCCTTCCTTCCTTCCTTCCTTCCTTCCTTCCTTCCTTCCTTCCTTCCTTCCTTCCTTCCTTCCTTCCTTCCTTCCTTCCTTCCTCCTTTCTTTCCTTTTTGAGGCAGTCTCTCTCAGGATCTCAGGCTAGCCTTTACCCCACGCTTTGTTTAGTTTGACCTTTAACTTGTGATACTCTTATATCAATCTCCCATATATTTGGGATTGGCTCATCACCAAGAGACCTGGCCATGCATTCATGTCATAGAAAAATCAATTTAGAAGTGTTGCACATAGGTGAATTTCCTATACCATAGATTAAACAAATCTTCAATGCAGAGATTAAACAAGGTACATTATTCAGAGTATCTGAATGACTTACAAGGGTATTCACAAAGGTGACAGAGCCATAGCATAAAATCTGACTAAAATTCCTACCATTCTCAAGCCAGATAAATTTCACATATATTCCCTCTAATCAACATCTTGTTATTTATTAAAATAAAATCATTAATGCATGAACATCATTAAGTGATGTGGGATTCCAGCTATAAAGATTATGTGTGACATTGAAATCTATGGACTAAAAATTGAGGTTTAGTTTGATTTTTCACTATTAGACCAGGTCTCATGTATCACTGAGTAGCCTCATACTTGCAAGGTGGCTGAGGATATCCTTGAATTTCTGCCTTAATTCTCTTGCTTCTACATCACAAACATTGGGAATGCAAACATTCTGGCAGTGTACCTTGTTAATAGGCATATGCCATATAAGATATAAGGTTACAATGTATATCCTCACTTTAAGTTCAATAAATTTGAAATATTGAAATTCAGGAGACTGGTTATGATAACAAATTATGACTAGATATTTTTTGGTTTAAAGAGATCACAATAATATAATATAGAATTTTTAAAATTATTTTAGCAAAGGAATTGTACAAAATGTACTCTGTATAAATATAAGCCCCAAAGAAGCATACTAGATAAACTACCCATTTTATAGTCTGGTTGCCTGTTAGTAACATTCACAAAAAATTAGGCATTTCACTTTCTTATTGGGTTATTGACGAGTAATACATGTGATATTGTATTTTAGTTTTAATTTCATATTTACCACAACAAAGTATCATTACCAAACATATTTTCCTTGGTGTGTATGATATAGTTGTAGACCAATATTAAGCAAAAAATATGCAAAAAAACATTAACTGTGTTTAGGACATATTTTGCCACTAATGACTATTTAAATATATTATTAGCCCATGGGCTTGCAAGCCACCTCTTCCTTGCTGTCAGGAAATAACTAACCCCAGTTTCTTTAATTACTGTCTTAAGCTGCGTAAATATTTACAAAAAATGTAAAAAATTAAACATATTTCCATTTGAGAAGCCTGAGTGCCCAGTTTCCATGGAAACGGTGTTTGAGTCTTAAACTCTATATGAAGTGTAAGCAATAAGCAGCAGGAAAGCTTCATTAATCAGCAGTAGCTTATTTTCCATATAGTTCACCTTTGATATAGAGATATAGAACATAGATATGATAGGATAAAAGGATGGATTGTTGAATTTGCTCTTAAAGAGCAACAACTTGTTTAAAAATATTATACATTGCTATAGATTTTAGTTTATTGATACAAATTTAAAGTTAATTTTGTTATACTGTATGTATATTTCTACTCTCATGTAAGGTATTATATTTATGTAACTCATTTAAATTTTAATGGATAATTAAGGAATACAGATTAATAGTTTTTTATGATATTCAAACTTACAGTCATGTTAAGTTATCTAGTTATATAAAGATATAATTCAATTAGATAGGTAATCTTCAAACACTTTAAAGACCTACAGAATATGACATTTAAAATGTTTTAAAAACTTAGACTTTCTGGACAGTGAGACAAGTCTGCTCCTGACAGCACTGATTTACTTCAAAGAAAAAGATGGGTGTTGAAGACACTCTATATGGAGTTTATCTTCTTGTTGTCAAAAATAACCATTTGGACAAGGAAATGATCTTGCCTGGACTGCTTGACAAAATGTTGTATAAACTGGACATGTAGGACACATAGGAAGGTGACCATGGAACTTTGCAAGGTGAGATGGTCCTTCAGGTTCCTGCTTTGCAGAAGAAACTGCCAGACATTCTACAGGACACAGAAAGAAGCAACTGAGAGACTCTAGGCCTGTGAGCTGAATATGGATGCCCCAGTGTTTCAGAGGAACTTTGGATGACTGTCCAGGCAGGCAGATGTCTCTGTCATTCTAGATTTTTGGAAGTTTCTCACAATGTTCTTCCTGTTTGCTTAGGTAATATTATGTCCTCCTGAGGTCTTTGATATAGTGAAAGACTAGATAGTTATAATTTTCTTTAATTATTATAAAAGATAAACTAGATATGAAACTTTAGACTCATGAATATAGGATAAATAGAATATTTTCTTTAATTTCACAAAATACAAATAGACTATTGTAACTATAATTCTCGCTTGATTAACTGTTATATATAATTTTACTATGTGAAAGTTAAAACCTTCGTTTTTGAGAAAAAAGAAAAAAGGATGTTCTGTATGCTGTGAATATTTGTTGCTCTGATATTGGTTGATAAATAAAATGCTGATTGGCCAGTAGCCAAGCAGGAAGTATAGGCGGGATAAGCAGACAAGGAGAATTCGAGGAAGGAAAAGGAGAACTGAGGAAGAGACACTAGCCTTCCTTCCAGGGAGCAGCATGTAATAGCACACAGGTAAAGCCATGGAACACGTGGTGACATATAGATTAACAGAAATGGGCTGAGTTTAAATGTAAGAGCTAGTCAGTAGTTAGCTTGAGCTAATAGCTGACCAGTTTTAGTTAATATAAGCTTCTGAGTAATTATTTTATACGTGGCTACAGGGTCCGTGGGGCTGGGCAGGATTGGAGAAAACTTCAGCTACACACCTTGGTGGTCCTGCACTACTTGCTGCATCAGAGAAAGAGTTACTAAATTTTTTTTTAAAACCTTACATTGTGCATATCCTATGATGTCCATACTTCATGTCAAAACTCCTGAAAGCTCTTCAAATCGTGGAAAATTTTGTAGAACTAGGAAGTTTATTCCTATTGATATTATATATGAAATTTCTTGTCTTTCAGTTGAGTGACTAAACCTATATGAAGAAATTTTCTGTTTGATAAACCCATTTTGTAGATGTTTTTATTCAAATCTAAAATAACATAATTTACCTGAAGGAATATATCAAAAATATTTATGAATATTATTAATATTTAAACAATGATTCTTTCTCCATAGATCATATTATTAAAGAAAAAAGTAATTCTGTATGTTGTATTGACCAAGTGACATACACTCATGTTGGACATCGTCTTGGTTTAGCTATGTGGAAGAAATTAAATCCCAGGTAGGAGATTCAAGCACTTCTTCACATGTCTGTGAATAATAGTGTGTCATACATACATTTTAATATCTATTATAAATTACCTAAGAATAGCCCATTTAGTGCTGTTCTAGTAAGAAAATTAAGCACTATATAATGTTGATAAACTACTGTTACAAACACTGGGTTGTGGTGATGTGTTGTACCCCAATAATGTACACCCTAATAAAGTTTATCTGAGGATTAGAGGAAAAAGCCAACCACTCTATTAAACATAGAAGGCAGGCAATGGTAGCACATGCCTTTAATCCTAGCATTTGGGAGGCAGAGATCCATGGAACTGAAAGTTTTTCCTGTGTCCCAATCCAGATCTCTATGAGTTCAGGCCACACTGGGGAACAAAGCCAGAAATGGTGATATGTGCCTTTAATCCCAGCACTAACCATAGAGGTCTGGAGGTCTGTACAGACAGACAGGAAGTGATGTAGCTGGGCAGAGAGAAGAAATGAGATGGCAGAACAGAAAGGCATATATGCATGGGTATACAGTAAGTAGGTCTCTTTGGAGACTTGAGGTGTCAGTGAGGTTAGGTGGTCTGTAGCTTGTCCTGTTTCTCTGATCTCTCACTTTTTCACCCCAGTACCTGGCTCTAGGTATTTTAGAAATAAGACCATTCAGCAATTCATCCTGTACTGGGTGTTAAATTCAAAATGATGGTATCATAAAAAAGACAGATAGAAATCATATAGATGTATATGATGGTCCATATAAGACTGAAAACAAGGTAAAGAAATGCTGCAATTCATAGGTGTGACTGACTCTCTCTAGCTGGAGAATATAGAGCTGTTGGGGAGATTTCTGAAAGAAGAACTAATTTTCACCCAATGACCTGTTTATTCACAATGATTCCATTCTTGGGTTTGACTTTGTAATCATTTATTATACTGCTCATTCGTTCTTCTTATGTGTGTGATATTGTAGAGAGGTTTGAGGTTCATTTAAGAGAAGCATTTTATACAAGCAAATTATGGGGAATACACTACCCTTAGTCAATCATTGAAAACCTTGAATAAAGAGTAATTATGTAAAGTTGGGATGTATATTGACATAAATACAAGTAGAACAATTTATTCATCTACCCTTTCATTTACAGTTTGCTCAAATCAAATAAATTTACTTCAACGTGTAAGAGAAGCATTGTGAGATAATTAAATTATAGAAATTATTAGGAGAGAGATCTCATTCCTATAGATAATATGATAAATGTTAGTGTTCAGATCATGTTACTAATGCCTGTACGAAATCCAGATCATAAACAAAGGAACTTTTTTCCTGTACAGTTTTTCATTCTTTTGCTTTTTCTCAAGAGGTCCTTTCCAAAGTCCTGCCCTCCAATGCATTTAAATCAAAAGCACAAGTGTGTCATGATCTATGCCAAATTGTCTTAATATTTTACATCAGGTTAGTAACCCTGATATTATCATATCCCAACAGTTCCATTGTTCACCAAAATCACTGACAGTTATTACAAATATTTATTCCTTTTAAAATGTTATGACAGTAACTTAATGTTTTCACCTTATATCCAGTTATCTACTTAAACATGTAAAGTTTATAAATTCCCTTTACCCTCAAAAAAAGCTCTCTCCTCTTCCCCATAGCTCTGCCTGGAAAAACAGAATCAAAGGGTGCTTTAAGCCTCCCTGTGGAATCAGAGTGTGAAGTGATGCAGGCTGAACATGCTCAGAGCCGAAGGATATTGAGAAGAAAATGAACAGGATGCTGCCTTCCCAGGAGTGCAGTAGGCGTTTAGTTCCCTGTGAAGAGTTGTTACACTGAAAGGTACAGTTAGATGGTGGGTGGTTGGAAGGAGATTAGGGCCCCTGCAACTTTCTAAAGAGAAATAGTCATTAACTAAATTCAATAGCAAACTTGGCAAAGATCATATGAACTGACCTGGGCTTGTCTGCACTATTGTCTGTACTTCATGAGCTGGACTATTGTTCAGTATATTCTCTGTCTGACCTACTGAGAAGCTTCAAAAATCCTGGAAGACAATTAGGAACTCAATTTCTGGAGACTTTTGACCTTTCTTTTAGGAAATACTGCAAAGATTTTCCTTTTGATCTGCCAATACCTCTGAGAAAATTGTGTTTGAGTATTAACTTATAAATGTCTTAGCTGTTGCTGAGTAACATTCTCTACTGATTGATGTGCTTGCAAGAGAAGAATGAGGGCCATTGCAGCCCCAGAGCAGGTTCTTTGGGAAAAAAAAAACAGACAAATAGGAATTGCTTGTGTCAAGCAAGAACCAACATTACCAATCAGTCATATCAAGAATTTACAAAAAGAGAGTGACACACATATTTTTTTAAAAAAATAAATATAGTAATTCTCAAAACTCAGAACCAGAGTTTTTCAGAAAGACCATTGCAAACACCCATAAGCTGTGTTCTCCAAAATAACTGTATTCTCCAAACTATTTATTTAACAATAGACTTATGCACCATTTAAATCAGAACTATAGACTCAAACTAGTTCATCCTCACCATTTCAAAATGTTAAAACGTACCTATCTCTTAAGATTTTTAGAATTCTTGTAGTTTAAGCAGAGCACAAGAATATATACACAGTGGTCAGCTAACACCCCAAATCTGTGTGTATTCCTTAGAAAATCTCTCTGAGCCAAAGTTAAATGTGGCCATGTGATTCTTAATTTAGAATGTCAACTTGAATAGATTATCCTGTGTGTGTCTGTGATGGTCTACCTGGAAGCAATTGAATCACAAGAGTTCTGAGCTAATGTTATTCTTGGGAAGTGGTCAAAGATAGGATAGGTAGCCTAATTTTAAGCATGAGATCACTAAGGACATTTCTTTTGGAGTGTCTCCTCCACCTTTGGATGTAGACCCACTCCTCTGCTTCCTGGATGCCAAGGGTGAGCATTTCCCCTTCCCCAACACTATCATTTCATCTAATATATATATGTCCATATTTCGCTAAATACATTATATACACTCTGAAACAGTGAGAACTCCCAAAAACCCTTTACTCCTTTGATTTCAATAATGGTGCCACAGAATATACGAAATGGTCTACCAAATCAGAAGTATACACACTCCATCATTTGTTATCTTCTTATCTGCAAAATGATCTGAACTATTTAGGTCTTGGTACATCTCTGTGTGTATATTCTTTATGTATAATATGTATATAACATATACATGTGTATGTTATATATAAACACACACATAGAGAGACGTGTGTGTGTGTATGTGTGTGTGTGTGTGTGTGTGTGTGTATGACACACAGAGACAGACAGACAGAGACAGGGAGACAGAGAGAGACAGAAAAAGACAGAGACAGAGAGAGACTTTTTCACGAGCATTATAGTAGTTTCAAAGGGGTAGCATAACAAAATTCAGCAGAAAACAATTGTATGCACTGCCAGTGCTGGAGACCACAGAACTGATGACTACTCTTCTCTGATGATGTGATGAACCGATTCTTCCTTTGGACTCGGGTGACAGTCAGGCATCACTAGCATTCTTTGGCCACACATTAATCTCTCCAGCTTTAGGATTGTCTCCATGTGAACTTCTATGAATGACTCTCCAAATTTTGTTCTTGTTACAAAAAACATGAATTTGACCTCAGTGACTGTCGTATCCTTACTCTGGCATGGCACACTTTACCAGATAACATCTAAATCCATCACAGATGAGGGAAAATCCAATGTTCCTGGTCTAAGACATCAACGTATCTTTTATTTAGGGATATAATTCATGTTACATTGACGACAGCACACACAGACGCCAGCAAGGTTCCTATATTACTTTCTGCTTCATAGCTGTCAGTGTGTAATGTAGATCCCTTTAGCAAATGAAATCTGGTAACTTCATGTAGAGTACTGTAAGAATTTCTTTTAAAATACAGAGCTTACGGTATACCTCAAATGTGTGCTGTCCTCAAAACATCGATATTATTGTTCCCATATGCTTGGTAACCTCACTTTAAAATTTGGACTTGGATTTTCTACTTTGGAGTTAGTTTTCTCTTGCTTTTCTTCTTCCTCCCTCCACCTGGGTTCCCCCCCATCATTTATGAATGGTGTTAAATTTGCATGTATCTTCCAATTTGGAATATATGTCATGAGATAATAGCAAAGGAAGAGGTAGGGAGGATATAAAAGCAAGATTTTTTTTACCTTGTAGAGAAAGCTTTAAAATATTAGCTTATCTCATTATGTCTGATATTTGGAACAAATTCTATTTCGTCCTGTGTTTTGTTTGTGTTTCATGTGGCTGAGTAAGTTTTGTTTTATGCTTGTGGATAAATTGAAGCTACAGTGGCAGAGAGTGTCTTATTACTTTTGTAAATTTACCCAAAGGTTATAAAGCAATAAGCCTTCCTAATAAATACAATTTATGAATATATAAAAGCTCATGCTTTGTATTTAATTCTTAAGGGGAGCCACAGCATCAAGGCTGAAAACAATGAAACTGATTTTTAAAACTATAGAGCAGGTCATCAGTTAGGAAGGACTGTTGCATTATATGGCTGTTTAGGGGGAAAAACAAAAAACAAAGCAAAACTTCACTTTTCATTGCCTTTGTTCTAGATAAACATATTTATTAGTTTGTTTGTTTTTTTTTTTACTTTTCTGGCCTTAAGATATAATTTTACTTAATATTTTCATTTCCTCAAATGTTACATTTAAATATGATTAACACAGTAAAGTAGATTTATTCATTCATTCACTGTGCTCCTTCACTGTTTCATACAAAATTTCATGGGTATCATTTATCATACATTATTATAGTCACTCATTTATATGACTGTCTCCCCTTGTAAACCTTGAGGACCGTTAAAGTGGGACATTTCATTTATCTCCATAATCACTACCTGCAATGTTAACATATGGTAGTCATTTAAAAAAAAAAGTCTTGGATTAAAAGAAAAACCTGAAATTGAGAATACACTGGAATGGTTCTTAATAATTATCCAGTGTTCACACATCTAATAAAATCTAAACAAATGATTGCGTGACAGTAAATGTTAATGGAGAGACGCATTAAATGTATATAAATTGAGAAGCTGAAAGCCAGCCACCTGTCTTACTGAAGCTCTGCTTTATTCATTTTGATGTGAAAGATGCCAAGAAAGTTTTATGTACTTAAAGAAATTGAGAATCTGAATTCTTGCATGGAACATTACACTTATTAAGAGCAATATAGATGAAGCGATACTCTCAGAATTGTTTATTCTAAGAATTAGCTTGCCCAATCGGGGAGGCTAATAAATCCCACAGTCTTATGTCTAGAGTCAGGACACCTAGGAACGCCATGAATATATTCAATGCAAGTTGGAAGTCTGAGAATTGTGAGTCAGAGAAATAAGTCCAGGTCAGGGGTCACAGAGTGACTTCCTGCTCAGCAGGTCGAAAGCAAACCTTATTTCTTCCAAATTTTATTTCCTAATAGTGCCTTGATAATCAGACTGGTCATTCACTGTGACATGGGGAAAAAACTTCTTTACTAAGGTTTTTAATGATTTACTAAGTGTATCATAAATCTAATCTCATCTGGAGGAGCTCTTCTAAACACATCTAGAAATATTGTTCAACCTGTGTAGCGTGAACCACCACTTCAACTGACACAGAAAACAACCATCAATGTTAAGCTAAACATAATCACATCAGTCTCTTTTGCATCTCTTTTTGGATTATGTGGAAATTTTCAGTTTAGAGTTAAAATTTTGGTTGCAAAATGTAGTCAGTCAACCTATACTGCAGTCTGATTAGATTCCAGTGTTGAGTTGGGCAGAACATAATGTTTAATAAGGCATAATCCTCCCTGGATACTCTTGAAGAACAAGTTAAACAAGGTATAGTTTACCTCAATTATCTAATTTTCTCTTTCTCATAAAGCTGTATGTTATGCTAACCAATAAATACTCTGCATTTGTTATGTTCTTCATGGATTTATGACAACCCTGTTTATAATTTTGCAGTCTTAAAAATACCTTATTGAAGAGATTATTAAAATTATCTGGAAAAAAACACCACATATAAATAAATAAATAAATAAATAAACAAACAAACAAATAAATAAATAAATAAATAAATAAATAAATAAATAAATAAATAAATAAATAAAAGACAGATATTCATGGTTCCCACTCACTTGGTTAAACCTCTTAAGAAACTTTAGCTTCCTTATATTGGCAGTTACCTTCTGTTGTATGACTGACTTCCTCAGAGAGAAGCTGGGAGTGTCAACATATTTGGTAGTCAAAAGACCTTTCACAGGGCTTGGCTAAGCCCATTGTAAAACACAGATATATCTGTTACCATACATAACAGTAACAAAATTACAGTTACAAAGTAGCAACAAAAGTAATTTCATGGTTGGGGGTCGCCACAACTTGAGGAACTCTTTCAAAGGATTTCAGCTTTAGGAGACCTGAGAACCTCCATCCTAAGACTTGAACCAATGTCTGTTCACCAGAGACAGGACACCAACAGCAGACCAAATACATGAGTCTATCAAAATCCAGTGCATTTACTTGGGCTATAAACAAGAGTATGGAGATGGAGTTAGTTATAGGAGTGTAGGTGACAAAGAAGACACTACAGCAACAAAAAGTTAAGCGCTGTGATGTCCCATCAAAGCTGCATCCCTAGACCTCTCTGCAAAACATGAAGGCAGATTGACAGGGCAGTAAGTGTCTCCTAATGTGAGGTCAGGGAGCCAGAGAGTCTCTTCTCCCCAGTAATTGTTCACTGTTTCCAAAGGCTCAGGCAGGTGCCTTACGAATCTTGTATCTTTGAGGAACTTCCTTAGACTTGTGAGTTATATACTTCCTTAGTCTCATGAGCCTTCCTACTCAAGGTGGATTGTTTAAATGTAGATGAAATTATTTCACAACACCATCATATTATGGGATTTTAACTTCTATCCATTTATGTCTTCTGCCCTACCTAGTTTAGCCACAAATTAATATTTCATTAATCTTTCATGAGCAAACTAAAGCACCACTTCTGCTTTGTCTAGCCATAACCAATGTTTTATCTACGCAGAGCTGGAATTATTAGAATTCTCAGAGCTGGAATTATTAGAATTCTCTAAACTCTCAATCTATAGTAGCATTGAAACATCATACCTTTAAATTCAACCCTACCACATTTTCCTATGTGAGACTAGGTAAAGAAAATAAAATATCCTAACCACTTTTGAATTAATGGAAACCTAATTATATTATCTCTATATCAGTTCAAAAAGTGACTAACACAGACATCCACATCACTCAACTGTTTGCTTCATTAATCAATAAATTAGTATGATTGATAATATTGCTAAACATTCCAGTAGATACCCCACAGTTAGGAACTCCATTAAAACTACTAATATAAAAAATAATACTAAACTTAGGGAGGTAAGTTCTTTATTGTCCTTTTCAGATAATAAGCGTGGTAAGTACAGGGAATGAAATGGGAAAAGCACTTTTTCAAGCATTATAGTACACTTCACTGGTAATTCTTATGCTGATGTGTTTACCCATAAGTTGCTAGCACAAGGGGGTTTACATTTAGACTAGAGTTCTCTCATTTTCATAGTATAAGAGCAAAACTATGGCAACAAAGTGAATGAACTCTGCGTCTATGAATTGGCTGATTACACTGGAGTGATTGATGAGATGAATGATTGTCAGTAGGCATTTCCATTTTCCTCATGGATCATAGAGCAAGACATAGATAAAATGCATCATTTTGGCAGGACATAAGCCAGCACATCTGGCTGGCAACTATATTGTCCTAATATGGAAATCAGTTATCTTTATTTTCTTTTAGGACTTATATCAAAATTGTTGTTCTCCTCAGAGGAGGATTTCAATGATTAGTTCTTATTGAGTTTGTATCTAGGCAACATCAAAACAACACATTCAAAAATTTAAAACCCAGCCACTTATATGTTTGTTTGAGAAAACGCTGTTTTTAATCAGTTACTCTGCTGATAACTATGTCAATACTTTTAATACAAAGAAAAGAGAAATGTAAAAATAAAAATATTCCAATGTATACTGCTAGGATGACTCATTTTTAGAAAGATGCTGTCTTACTTCCTTGAAACCTTCACAAATATGACTACATAGCTATTTGATAAATACTGTGTCTATTTTGTCTGAATATTGAAATGTAAAATGTAACCTGGAATCTTGATGTATTTTAAGAATAGATAAGATTCATTAATCTTAAGCTTCGTTAGTCTATAGTTAAAATCTAGAGGATATTTTATTTTTTATTTTTTGTTTTGTTTTATTATTAAATTTTTAAAAAATTATTTTACATGCCAGCCACAATTTCCCCTCCCTCCTCTCTCCCCTTTCCCTCTCCCCACCTCCTTCTTACTCCACTGTCCACTCCTCAGAGAGTGTAAGGCCTCCCATGGGAGTCAACAAAGCATGCCATAACAAGTTGAGGCGGGACCAAGCTCCTCCCACTTTGCACCAAGGCTAAGAGAGGCCTCCAACCATAGGGAATAGGTTCCAAAGAGCCAGCTTATGAGCTAAGGACAGATCCTGCTCACACTGCTAGGGACCCCACAAACAGGCCACGCTACACAATTTCATCCACATCCAGAGGGCCTAGGTAGGTCCCATGCAGGCTCCCTAGCTGTCAGTTCAGTGTTGGTGAGCTCCCACTAGCTCAGGTCAGCCGTCTCTGTGGGTTTCCCTCTCAGGATTCAAGGGGATGTTTTAAATAGTCCATGCATTTTAATGCCCTTCCAAATAGCTGTTTGCTGCCTGCACTATAAGCCACTGCATGCATATGTGAATCATTCATTCATATTGGTGTGTTTTCTTTATCACTTAAACTTTGCATCTAACTTTAATCATTATGTAATGATTTAATTCATTTAATATCTTCGGTTTCCTGCCTGAAATTGGGTTTTGAAAATGTGCATTCGAGTGAATAAATTATTTTGAGTTCATCTCCAGAACCACAGACAGGCATCTGGGCTTTTTATCACCTTCTCACATTATGGTGGAGAAATATCTTTATCATAGATCCATAAATCATTGTTCTGAGCAGTAGAAATGACATGAGTGTCTCATAATCTTAAGTTATGAGATATGAATCATTCTGGTCTTAAGTCACATGTTTGTCTTCCCAAATACCTATCATTGAGATGTTGTGCACATTGGATAAAGTGGTGAAGTCATTTGGTGATGATCATTAGTCCATAACTTCTATTTCAGTGTACTTTGGTGATAAAGATGAGAAATAAAGCATAGATCATGTAATAGCAGTAGAAGCCAGATAACCTGGCACAAAAGTCAAATTACCCATTAAATGAATGCTTGAATTTGAGAAAGCCCTCATCTACTTAGTGTAAACATTGTAACAGAAATTCTGAAGCTCAAGGGGCTACCCTGTTGATACTGAAGGAATAAGGAAGAAAAATCCTGCATTAGGGAGGTTTTTGGTTCTAATTATAAAACCAGAGAAATGAGCTGAATATAAGGTTTGTTTTCCCTGACATAAATCAATAATATTGAATTTTCTATGTTCCTTGTGGAAAGAAAGATTAAAGTGGGATCAGAGTCGAGGTATACTAAAACAATGTCCTTTTGGAATGAAACAGTGTAGAATTACATGTCACCTTAACAAAACATTTAATTATGTAGAAAGTATTTAGTGTAAATACTGACACAGACTTAAAACTATCTTCCATGAAAAGGATAAAATGTAAATTCAATTCAAGTCTCTCATATTTTTGGTAATTTTAGAGAGAAGTTTCTTCAGCTGTATTTAGTTCTCTTCCCTGGCAGATATTTTCTGGATGTATAGTAATTCTTGGCATAGTCATTTACCTAATGTGCCTTCCAGTCACTCTCCTCCAGGTTGATACTCTAGTAAGGTGAAATTAAACATGATTCCAGAAATACTGAAACAGTTTGGAATTATGCACTCTTCAATTTCATAATCCTTTAAATCTTAGACCATTACATTTTTATCTCTTTTTAAGATACTACTTATGCATTCCTTGGAGAAAGCATCCTGATTTGCACTTCAGTTATTTATGATTTACATTTGCATACTGTCTTTCTTCCGAAAAGCTTATGGCGTTGAATAAAAACACTTTCAACTTTCATTAAACATCTGTCACAATGCAGTGCAAAAAAATAAAAAAATCCAGCAGGGGAGATTTACGACAATATCTGAACAAATATGATAGAAAAAGAAAATAATAAACAGTGTAACATGAGAGATTTATTATACTATTATTCATGTCCTCTGACCCAGCAGTGAAAATATATTAAACTTTATTTGAATTGTATTCATTGTATGTAATTCATTTTCTAGATGAATTCAAGTAGGTGATTCTGAACATGAGGTGCAATTCTTTGCTTCCCTTAGAAAATTTGTTGAAAGCTTTGTTGAAAATGCTTAGCCATTTGCATTCTAATTTTCCATTATTCTTTTGAATATGGAGAATAAAACATCAGTGATTCTAGGGTAATAACAATTGAATCAATAGGAATAATTCTACCCACCATAGAGTGAGCAATTTTGGTAAACAAATTGAGATATTCTATCCATAGATATTAAATGTTAAAATTGAGTGATAATTTACCTCTTGAAAGCAAAAAATCTGTGTGGTTACAACATATATGGAAAGATATCAGAAGAATGGCAAAGGGCATTATTATAATTCTGACAGCAACTAAACACCAGAATAGTAAATGGTATTTAACTAGCTTCCACCAAACTGATGAGAGAGATTTTTTTTTTCACATGAACATCCTGGGAACACAGACAATTTTCAAATTTTTCCAAATTTTATTTATGGTCAATTAAGAGAGAACTTTGAGAGAGACAAAAATAAAAAGCCGTGTTATTCTAAATCAAAGAAGCCCTCAGATTTATCCAAAATTTGTTGCAAGCTTCTTTTAGCACTTTGTAGACATGATTTAGAATATAAATACATTGAAAAATACATGGGCAGTGATCTCAGGAAAGAAAAGAGTCATTTGTAACAAAAGGTAAAAGATTGATGAGACTAAAAGGCGATTAAAATCTGAGAAACGCATAACCAGAGATCATATGAAATATTTAAGTTACTGTAATTTTGAATAGCATAATGTAAGGATTCCAAACTGGGCATGGAAAAACCCAAGGGCTTCAATTGTACACCAGGAACTATAGGCAACTGAGGAAAGCTGGGATTGGTAAAGGGTATCCTTCCCAGGAAAGAGCACACTACTTGGTTGTTCAGTACCAAGCAGTCTTCCATGAAAACATACTTGTAGAGTAACATTATATAGACTGAGAAGGTTATATCTGGGAATACATATGAATATATATACACACACACATATACATGAGATAACAATTAATAAAAAGTCATGAATTTGAAGGAGAAGAAGGAGGGGCTTCTGAGAGAGGAATGGGAAGGGAGAATTTTTGGAATCGTAAATGTCAATTAAAAAGCATTGAGTTTTTAAAGACTCTTAGAAATTAGATTTGCAATATTTTTAAAAAAGAAAAACAACAGTCCTCATAGGTCTTAGGAAACAAAGAGCTTAATTTTGACTTGGAATATTAAGCTACAACAAAACAAGAGACTGAAAAAAATGCAACAGTTGTTACAAAGTTATCGGAAGATGGAAAGGAGGCGATAACATAATAATAAAGGGCAGTAGACAGAGCATGTAGACAACTAAGACTCAGCATGTAGAAGAATAAAGAAAACCTATAAAAATTACAGAAATAGCCAGGTGATGGTGGCACATGCCTCTAATCCCAGCACTCAGGAGGCAAAGGCAGGTGGATCTGTGTGAGTTCGAGTCCAGCCTAGTCTACAGAGTGAGATCCAGGAAAGGTGCAAAGTTACACAGAGAAACCCTGTTTCAAAAAAACAAAAAAAAAATTGCAGAAATAACATACACATGAAAACCTACAATTAATTTGCACACTCTGAAATAAATCATCATTAGAACCTATGTATTGAGATGTCCACACCATATGCATTAGGGAAAGTTATCCCCAAAGAGTCAATATTACCTCTCATAATTAATCTTAAATTTTAAAATAAAATTTTCCAAAGAAAGGTAACCATGCTCATTGATGAGGTGGGGGGACATGAAACTGGCATCAGGCATTTTGACAGCAGCACCTCCTGCCAGATCATCAAGTGGCATCCTGGTCCACCCAACATCAGAGTAGTGATGCCTTTACATCCAAGCACAGTGGCTTTGTAAGAAGCATTGCGCACATGTGATATCCATACGTTGTTATTATTAGCCTTTGCCCGTAAGTAGAGAATAAATTTCACACAGTAAAATTAGCATCAGGTTTGTATTAAATCTTATGTAAATTTGCTCACAGAATTCAGACTAATTACTGGAAGGAAGCCACTGCATTATTTTATGGTGCTGTATTTTGATAGCATAGATATTGAGTTACAGACGGGCACAGACTGACAAAACACATACAAAATAAAATGTTCTTAATGATTTCAAGTGTTTATTGAAAGGAAAAGTTGGTTAATTTAAATGTCTACAAAAATATTCATAATATACAAAGTAGAAAAGACACAATTGTTATATTTTAGAGGGCTATACTTATTAGAAAATGGAAAGATTTCCAATGCTCATGGATTGGTGGGAATAATGTAGTAAAAATGGCCATCTTACTAAAAGCAATATACAGATTCAACACAATTCCCATTAAAATCCCAACACAATTCTTTACAGACCTTGGAAAAAATTTTAAAATATTATTTTTATTTATTCTTTGAAACTTTCATATATATATGAAATCATCATTTTTTACCACAACCCTCCACTTCTCTACCTTCCCTGAAATTCACTCCCCCAACACATTCAACTCTCAATTTCATGTTCTTTACTTATAATCTACTGAGTACAACTGGTGTTGTCCATATAAGAATGGATATAGCATAATCCCCTGGATTATGAATAATTTACAAAGATCCAAATATCCCTGAAGAAATTTGGTTCTCACTCTCTAACCATCCTTAAACTGCCAATAACTCCTGAGCTAGTAGTGTGGTTTCATAAGCAGGGTTTGTGTATAATCTATAATCTGTCACTCACTCTATGTACTTTTATTATTTGTAGCTCTGTATTAGACTGCTTGATAATCAGTGTTTATGATTACTATCCCTTTGCTTTTACCTCCAGTTTACTACTCTGTTTTATTTTTGGATACAGTTGGTGAAATTTATCAGATATTTGTATGGATTGATATGATTACATTTTTAACCCGACCTATATTTGAAATCATTCACGGCACTTACTTATTTAAATGCTAAGCAAAACACATTGTCTGCCCTAGTTAGTTAAAAGAAAGCATTGATAGAAGAATGATCATCTCATACTGAAATAAAGCTTGGAGGGGATTGTCTTGATTATTAAGTGAGGCAGCAGAGGGCAGTCCACTGTGAATTGTACAATCCATAGGCTAGTGGTTCTAGGCTACACAGGGAAACCAGCTTTCAAATAGTCAGAAAGCAGTATTCCTCCATGCTTTTTACTTCATGGTATTATTTAAGTCCCTACCATATCTTTCTTCAATGATGAACTGTAATCTGGAAGTGAGCTCAAATAAATCCTTTCTTACCCTAAGTTGCTTCTCGATGAATGTATTTTATCACTGTAGCAAAAGAGACTAGAATATTCCTCCAAAATAAACCTAAATTGGATATTGGGATAACCGTTCATATGTAACAGGACATGTGTATAAAATATTGGACTCAGAAACTTGACAGATGAATGACTGGTCTAATTTGCCATGTAAATGCAGTTTCTGAAAGATTCTTGTCAAGTTTTCTTCTCCACTATCATGGACTGAAAAGTCTCCTCAAATGTCTTAAGTTGAAGTCCACACCCCCTGTCCTTCAGTGTGACTATTTTTGAAGACAGGTTCTCTAAAAATGTATGAATGATGTATAAGTGTGATGACATGTTTTATATTATTTTAGTTTTATGAAAGCATGAATGTGATATAGATTTAGAATGGATTCTAATTTAACTTTTAATTTTCATTTGGGGGTTCAACAATAGCAATTTTGACTTAGTAAGCTGGTGATTGTAAGTTCTAAAAAATCTATGACTTCACTCTTCACTAACCTTGAGTCATTGGCTAGGTTTCCAGTAGCAGGCATGTTTTCATTATTATTGAGCTGAACAAGGACAATAATAGACATTCTATAGTGGACTGGGAAAGACTACCAGGAGCAAGTAGTATGTAGGAGGGTTTGAAGGAAGGAGAAATAGATATAATTATATTATAATATATTATATTATAATCTAAAACAATAATGCTTTAAAAAAAAAGATGTAGCACTGAAAATTTGACTTTGGTTGGATGATGATGAATTTACACGGAGAAACTAAAGTGTTACGTTTCCATTTAAGGAACTCCAGTGGAGAATGAAAGGTAGGGAAAGACTTTTGTGGAACACAATATTACCTAGAGATCCAAATCAAACAGCTAGATCTAAAATTGAAGGTGATGGAGCAATGATTTCCAACTCAATGACAGTCCTATCCTGCAGAATATTGGCAAATATGCAGACATGTGGTGCCAAGCAGTCTGTGAGAATGAGGATCTGTTAAAGTTTGGTCCTTAAATGCTTCTACAGTGCTCAAGTTTTGTAGGCTTGGTCCTCAGTGGGCAGTGTTTAGAGGTGGCTGTTTTCAGTAGTAGATTGAATCATAAGAAATTGACATCTTATGAATTATGGAGTATTGGGACCATAAGTTAATGGTTTATTGGACTGTGTTAGAAACATTAGGAGGTGTAGTCTATTGGAAGGAAATAGATCCTTTGGAGTGTGTCCTGGAAGGGCATATTTTATCATGGATCTCTTCTCTTTATTCTTTTTACTTTCAGCTTGACAAAAGCATCCTCCTTCCTTCACAAGTGTCATCCATGATATGTTTCTTTCCAAAGATCTCAAAGTAAACTTGTCAAGCAATCATTGAAACTTCTGAAATACTAAGCACAAGCAGGTTCTTGGTCCAGTTGCAACAGTGGGAATTTAATATGATAGCTATCAGTAGAGATTTCTACATTTATCCAATTATGGTATGAAGAAACTTTATGATCCTAGAAGGAACAGCAAAATATGTAATTATAACAAATCACTTTTTTTATGGCTTACACGCATCTGTGCATTAAGTGATGTTACTCACCTCCCAGAAATTTATCTGCGTTTTATAGAATAAAAGAACTACCACTGATTTCTATTTCTGAATGTGAACATGAATATAACTGGGACATATCAGCAGTGTGTTTCTTTTCCCTTGCAACTCCACAATCCTGAAGGAAATTACTGTAAGTTATGTTTATGCCTGGTGGCCAAAAGAGAAATGCTAATAAAACAAAACCGTATACAGCATTTTCACTTATTTGAAAATACTTTTCTTAAGGCTGTACTGGCATATTAAAGTTTGTTTTATTTAAAATCCAATATTATGCCTTAAAAATAAATCCTAAGTCCATGTCTCTGCACCAAATTATCTTGTGTATACAGGCAATCTAATTTTGATTACTTTGACTGTTTTTTTTTCTGTTGCTGACCAAGGCAGAACTATAATTCTGATGTTCACAGGAACACATAAAACTGGATATATGATTGGCATTTATTCAAATGTTATTTAATGGAGAATATTTATTAAATCAAAAAATGCATTTTGATTTCTCATCAATGTGAGTCATTTATGCCTACTTATTAGACTGCTTCTCAGATAAATTTTTCTTCATTGGTTTTCTTTTGTTAACTTTCCTTATTTGGTGCCTGGTTCTGTTATGAGATAGAGGCGGATTGTGACATTTTAATTAAACAAAAATGATATATGTAACAGGAACTATATCTGCTTCCTTTTAGTTGACAGACACATATACTACTCCTGTAAATAAAGGAGTAGTATATTTCACAGAAATCACCCAAGTAATTAAATCTAAAACAAGAAGAAAGTTTCCTTTTTGCCCTTTAACAACACGTTTTCCTATAATTTTATTACACGTACATACACATGAAACATTTATCTTCTTAATCCTTTTACATGTAAAATTTCATGCTATTAAGCACATCCTAAAGGTTGTGCAAATATCACCATGATCTGGCTGTGTGAATAGTTTATGAAAGTTTTACATGCGAGAACTATGTTCACATCATTTATAGCCCTCCCTCTCCAGTTTCCATCTCCTACAATGAGACTCTTGCTGTCTCTAACACTCTCAAATTATTATCTCTTCTTCAATTATTGTTGTTACACACAAACACAGAGAGAGAGATAGAGACGGAGACAGAGATAGACAGAGACTGACAGACAGACAGAAAAATGCACACCCTAATGAGCTCATTTAGTGTTTGGGAGTTTAGGACTAACCACTTTGGTTTTTACTAACCTATCAGGAAGCTTATATCTAACCCTCCCTCCCCCAGCAGGCATTGACTATCTTTTCCCCTACCTAGGCATAGGGCCTCATGGGATTTCCTCTGATAATGTTGGAATGTCAACCATTATTGTTGTTGTATAGGTCATGCCTAGTCAACTATATTTAAGATCCTGTGTGTGGCTTACCTGTCATGTATAGAAGATACTGTCTCAGAGCAAAATTCCAATCCTGGTTCCCTGGTCCTGAAAATCTTTCTACCTCCTGTTCCATGAAGTTCCTCCAGTCTTCATTGTAGAAGTGTTGCTACTTTTGTTCTTGGTTGGGCATAGTCTCATATACAGTTGTTCTTCACATTTTGACCAGTTATGGTTTTATGTAATGGTGTGTATTAGTTTCATTGATGAGGGTTGAGAGCTATACTTATCTGTGGGTATAGGAATAAATATTTGAAATGCACGTAGAAAGTATGCTTGCTTCAAAATATGGTAGTATTAGGTTCTCCTTGAGGGTCGATTACCTCAAAATCTGAGGGTAGTTAGCTAGGCTTACAATAACATACATGATTCCTTCCTATTGAGCAAGATAGCTGTTGGTTGCCTCTATGATACATGGGTGACTACTTCTCTCTTAGGGACATCATATCATTCTGGTCATTTATATGTTTCATCAAATTGATACCTGAGTTGGACTATTGATTGATTTTCCTTTTCTCCTTTGTCAGCTGGCATAGCTCCTTCAGAATACCATTTTTTTTTTAAAAAGATGATCCTTTGTGTACAGTTGAGGCCTGATGGTCTTTTTCATATACACTTTGACATGTCTGTTTTTGGCATGGTGTCTTCCTTTTTCAGCTCATGTTTCGGAGATTATGTTGGTGAGACTTCATGAATGTAGTTTATGACATTCCTATGAGATACAATCTCACAGAAGACTCCCCGATCCTCTGGATCTTAGAATCTTTCTGTCCCCTTTTTGGCAATGTTCCCTAAGTCTCAAGTTCAGGAGTACTGAGAGTAGGAGAAATAATCTTTCCCATGGAAGAGCACACCTGTTGGTTATCCAGTACCAAATGGTCAGCCTTGAAAACATAAATACAAATACCATGATACAGACAGAGCTGGTTATATTTAAGAATATGGGTATTTATACATACACATATATCTATGCAATAACAAAGATAAAACAGACATGACATTTAAAGAAAGCAAGTAGTGGTATTAGGGAGAGTTGGGAGTGAGAAAAGTCAATTAAGAAATGTTGCAATTATAATATAATCTCAAAATAGAAAAGAAAATCAATCCTTTCCTGTAAAAAATGATTGTCCTTTTTCAAATTGAATGGTTTCAAGAACGTTGTCGAAGATAATTTTACTCTGTATGCAAGGTGTTTTTAATTAGGTTTTTCTCCTTTCTTCTTGGTGTATGTCTATGTTTTGCATTAACATTATATTGTCTTAATGACTATGTTTGATTTAAGTTTGAGGTAAGGTATCTCCTCAGTTTTCTGTTTCATTTAAAGACATCATCATTGATTTTGTGCCCTGCTTGATTTCATTTGAACTTACAGAGAGGTTTAGCTGTTGATCCTGAACTATTCATTGAAATTCTGACAAGGGCTACATTGAGTATCTACATCACTTATTGGTAGTATAGGCATCCTAGAATTTGAAAAGAAATTGTTTTTGAAGTTCCATTTGAGATCAGTCATCTTAATTTATAAAAAGGCAACTGATTATTGATATCTTTTGTATGTTTCTACAATTACAAATTTATTTGTAAATTTTAACTTTTTTTTGTTGTTTTTTCAAGACAGGGTTTCTCTGTGTAGTTTTGGTACCTGTCCTGGATCTTGCTCCATAGACTAGGTTGGCCTCAAACTCACAGAGATCTGCCTGGCTCTGCCTCCCAAGTGCTGGGATTAAAGACATGTGCTACCACCACCTGGCTTAACATTTATTTTTATTTTTTTATTTTTTATTTTTTTATTTTTTTTTTTTATTTTTTTTTTTTTTTATTTTTGGTTTTTCGAGACAGGGTTTCTCTGCGTAGCGTTGCGCCTTTCCTGGAGCTCACTTGGTAGCCCAGGCTGGCCTCGAACTCACAGAGATCCGCCTGGCTCTGCCTCCCGAGTGCTGGGATTAAAGGCGTGCGCCACCACCGCCCGGCTAACATTTATTTTTATGATAAAACTTTTTTATTTCTTCTGTATAAAATCATACCATTGGTGAGGAAATAACTTTATTTTTCTTCTCCAATTTGAAAGTATTGTTTCAGTCAGGCCGTGGTGGCACATGCCTTTAATCCAAGCACTTTTGAGGTAGAGGCAGACAGGTCTTTGAGGTCTAAGCCAGCTGGTCTACAGTGAGTTTTGGGACAGCCAGGACTACATAAATAAATGAAAAAAAATCCCTTTTACTTGTCTCATTTTCTGAAGCTGATATTATAGTTCTTTGAAGTGTTGAAATCAAACATTTTGCCTGTGTCATTTTACAGTAAAACAGAAGTATAGTAAAACTATAGGCTTTTATTAAAGGCCTCATTTGGTTGACATGATTTCCTTATATTTTTATTCTCCTACTAATTTTATCATTTAATGGTGCTGAATTATGTCATATGTTTTTCGGCAGCAAAGTTAATTTGTGTTTCCCTTTTCCCTCTTAATTCTGTTAATGTGGTGTTACACTAATTGCTTGTTCTTATGTTGACCAACCCACACACTCTAGGAGCAAATATTTGGCAATGATATATTGGCCTTTAATATTCTAGTGAGTTGGATTTGCTAATAGTTTTTTTGAGGATTTTCATATTAATAGTCACAAGGTTTTATTTTTGAAGTGTTTTTTTTGTTGTTGTTGTTGTTCTAAAGGTAATAGTAAAATACATGCTTAGTCTTCATTCATTTCCAGGTTTAGGAAAACTTTGTGAAATACATAGGCATCAATTACTTCTTAAGTGTTTTGTTGAATGTAAATACCTTGTAGTGTTTGTATCTTTCATTTCCTAAACTGTAATCTCTTATGCTAAGCTGTATTTTGAAGTCTCCAAAAAGATGATGGAATTCAACAATGACGATTCCATGAGGACATTGATAATGCCATTAAACTGACAAACACCACCCGAAGATAGGCTTCAGACTACAAACTGCTCAAGACAATTTCAAGATGGCTACCTGAGATGATCCAGCCTCACAGACCACTCTAACCAGGACTTAGATAAACTCTGTCCTTTCCCATTATGCAGAGACTGGACAAGAAATGATACAGTTACCTCTCCCAGGACTTGACAAGTAACCCAAAATTTTTCTTTTCAAGATGCCCTAAAAATGCTTTCATCCCCTGACAGCAGGAAGTAAGCTTAAGAAAACAACACCCACATTCCCAAGAGATGGGGTGGGTAGTTTTTGGTCTTTCAATGAGTTATGGATAATTGTCATTGTTTTGGGGTCGATTACAAGTTGTTATTGGTAATGGTCAGGGAAAAAGCTAAACAAAGGAGATTAGATTCAGGGTTCTTATTTGAAAAAGAAAAAGAAGAAGAAAGAGGATATAGATATGATAAGATAAAAAGTAAATAATTGAATCTACTCTGAAAAGAAAAAAATGAGAATATAGATATAAGATGAAAAGGTAAATTATTTAATCTCCTTTTTAAAAACAACTATTTATTTTAAATATTTTACATTGGATGGATTTTTATTTTGCATACAAATTGTGTATAGTGTTGTAAATTTGGATTAAATTTGTTAGAATATACTTTACATAAATTTCTACTCTTGTTCAAAGTATTATATCTATACAGCTCATTTAACAATGTAATGCAAATTTCTAGTCATTGAAAGTTATTTCCAACTATTTTGGATAATAAATGCAAGTTAGTTAGCCGGGCGGTGGTGGCGCACGCCTTTAATCCCAGCACTCGGGAGGCAGAGCCAGGTGGATCTCTGTGAGTTCGAGGCCAGCCTGGGCTACCAAGTGAGTTCCAGGAAAGGCACAAAGCTACACAGAGAAACCCTGTCTCGAAAAACCAAAAAAAAAAAAAAAAAAACCAAAAAAAAAAAAATGCAAGTTAGTAGTTACTCATTACAGTCGAACTTGCAGTCAGGTTAGGTATGGTTTCAAGGTCAAACAGATAGACAGGTCATCTTCAAACACTTCAGAGATCTGCAGTATATGGTATTTAAGATGTTTTAATAACTCGGATTTTTTATGACAATACACATGTCTACACATGGCAGCACTCATCTACTTCAGTGAAGATGATGGGCATTGATGGAACTCCGTATGGAGTTTACTTTCTTCGTGGCAAAAATTAGCCACTGGGTAAAAAAGTGCCCTTGTCTTGACTGCTGACAGTATGCTGTCCAAATGGACAAGAGGACACCAAGCAAAGGACTGCCAAACCTTGCTAAGACAAGGTAGGAAGGCCCTCTAGAAATCCTGCTTCACAGATGACTCTGTCAGATACGCCAAGCCAAAGATGGATGCCCCAATGTTGCAGAGAAATCTTGGGTGACTGTCCAGGCAGCCAGCTGGTGCTGTTATTTCTTACATTTTTTGGAAGTCACTTGCCTGAACTTCGTTCTTACTCAGTTAATATTATTTCCTTCTTTGGTCTCTGTTGGAGTTGAAGACTAAATAGTTATAGTTTTCCTTTTTTAACAAATTCAGAAAAGAATTTCACCAAAGAGGTGTAAAGTGTATAAATTTGAAAGACATCAAAAGATAGTTTTGGGTTGGTAATACAAGTTAGGATGGAAATAAATTAGGTACAACATTTTGGGCTCACCAAAATAGAATAAATAATGGAGTAGTTTCTCTGAATCTGTCAAATGTTTATGGACTAGACATTGTTATCATAATTCTTGATTGTATATACTTATTATACTTACTGTATATAGTTTTTCTTATATTAGTTTTAACCTTTCATTATTTTAGACAAAAAAAGGGGGAAATGTGATGGTATATTGTGTATCAAATAGAGCTTGCCTGAGGATCACAAGACAGAGCTACCCACTAGATTAAACATAGAGGCCAGGAAGTGGTGGTACACACCTTTAATACTATCACTTGTGAGGCAGAGCTCCCTCTGGATCTCTGTGAGTTCAAAGCCACCCTGGACTATGTGAAATTGATTCAGTCTAGGGGAGAAACAGAGCCAGGCAGTGGTGGCATACACCTTTAATCCCAGCACTAGGAAGGAAGTGAAATAGCTGGGCAGAGACAGGAACAGAGGCCCTTTTAGGCTGAGGACTCAGAGGCTTATGGTCTCACCTGGAAATAGGATCTCGCCTTCCATTCGACCTGAGGATTCAGTAGTGATGAGAAGTTTCTCTAGGGGCTTGTTCCTTTATCTCTCTGATCTTTCAGTATTTATCCCAATATCTGGCTCTGGATTTTTTTTTTCTTTTTGGTTTTTTGAGACAGGTTTTCTCTGTGTAGCTTTGTGCCTTTCCTGGAACTCACTTGGTAGCCCAGGCTGGCCTCGAACTCACAGAGATCCGCCTGCCTCTGCTTCCCGAGTGCTGGGATTAAAGGCATGTGCCACCACTGCCCGGCTGGCTCTGGATTTTTATTATAAGACAATTTAGGAATTTGTGAAACATCCTACAATAGTTATATCAGTCTGATTTCAACAATGCTATTTTTTTTTGGATTGGCAATAGATATGGACACACTAGTATGCCTCCTTCTCATAATCTTCCCAGTAAATACATTGCAAAACAAATCTTAAAGCAAAACATACACCTTTCTCTAATTTCCATTTACAGAAATAAGGATAGTTAGTGATGTTCAGAAAAGCCTTGTAGCCAAATTATATTAATGTTATTTAAAGTTTTTATAATAATTGGCCTCTTATCAGGTAATAAGAGCTATAAGTAGAAAACATTTTAATGATAAAACCATATTTTTCCATTTCATTATTATAGGTAACTCATACTACTTAGCAGTAATCAAATCTTTGAAAGAAAGCAGTATTTCATTTGTACTATATATTTTTCTCTATCCACAGTTTGGCTCATTTAAAATGTCAGTTGTTTATTTCCAAGAATCCCTTTATAAATGCAAGTATTGCTGTTAACTCCAAAGTCTGTTGATTCTAGTAGCATATATTATGATTTTAGATTAATTCTAAATAAGAGTCATCATTCATCCAAAAAATTGTACTTAGTCATTTAGTCTTTTGTTATGAAATGATTTGCTTTAAACTGACCTTCAAAACTGTTATCTAGCTCATAAGAATCAAAGAATTCTTGTCTCCCATTAACACCATGGCTAGCATAAGGGCTATAATAGTTAACAGATACAATCAAAACTTATATTGTTATCCCTTGTTCACATAGAAAGATTGAGTTTCTTCCCAGAGAAGTTAATATGACCTGAACTGGCTGATGCTGATCGAAATGCCATGCATCATGTGTAGACAGAGTCAAGGTAAAAACTTCTAGAAACCACTTCAGTGATCTCGTCTCCATGTTCAGAAAATGACTGAAGCTTGTCCCCCTTATAAACATAAAGGACAGAGATCCTTAACTGGAACTCATGGCCAGCAGAATGTAGAGAAAAAAGATTATGGCATCAAAATTGAGATTAGGGTTGTGAATGACTACATCTTAGCAAAGCTGTTTGGAATGATAGGAAAATGCCAGTGTGCTGACTATTACAGATTTCTTGAAGACTATTCTGTGATATTGAACACATTTTAATTCATAAGGATTCTGAAATTCAGTCAAGTGATATGATCTTATTTGTATTTTTTTTTTCAATGAGATATTTTAATGCAAAAAGTTAGACCACATAGTTAATCGAATATGAAAACTATTGAATTCTGCAAAATCTCAAAAACTATACTGCATAGACATATAGTTAACATAATCCACCAAATGAATAATTTAGCAATGTTACACTGTTTTATTTTTAAATACTTTCTAACATTTGGAGATGATTTTCTTTATGTATAGGCTTGTAATATTACTTCAGATGCAATTAGAGGTTCCTTTTTGTTATTCAAATAATTCTCATTTTAGTGATAAATGATGTAGTGACTTAAAATACTTGTGAGAAAAAGATAATGGTGATTATTTTATAATGTTCATATATTAAGTTATATTAATCAGAAGAGCATCCTAGAGCCCGCCATGTCTGTTGCGCTATGTAGTGTAGAGATTAATGATCTAGAGGAAGAAATCTTTGTAGAGGGTAGTTTAAAACTATTTCCACATACGCTAAGGAAATTGGGAATATTTAGCTTCACAAAAAGAATAGTTAACAACTAATAATAATTTTCTGCAATCACTGGGAACATTGTAATATATGAAAGAGTGTTCAAGTTTTGTTCATCTCCAGAATATAAAAATAGTACCAAACCAATACAATTTTGAGAAAACTACATTCAGCTCCATGTAAGAACATTTTTTATATACTCAACAGTGTAATAATATAACACTCCAGAAACTGCACAATAACAAAGTTGGAGATGTCCATCTTTTAGAAATTGAAACAATTTCCCTATTCACAAGATAAATTTGACATTGTAGATGATTTAAAATGTTGGAATTGCAAGTATTCATGTCTCTTATATTATACTGTAAAGTAAGGGTGAATGAATTCAGAATGGACTTATATGATTTAAACATGAAATATAATCATAAAACATCTAAAAAGTAAGCTTATAGTTAATGATCTTAGAGGAGTAAGTATGATTTCTACAGATTGTCTATTTTCTAAATTTACAAGCTAATATAAGTCCTACCTGAAACACTATGATAAGTAAATACTGTGGCAATTTCTACAAGCTTCCTAGAACAAAATGAAAGCCATGTGAATGGTATCTGTAAAATGGTGGAAGATGATCATCTTTTAATGGCTACTAGATATGGTCCCTGGATAATGTTTATGATTATTCAAAGATTTAATTATACTCATATTGATCCCATTTGAGACATTTTAGTTAAATATCAGATAATAAATGGAGACTGGCTCTGGTCAACTTCAAGTCTGTTATATTGAATAATTAGCAAGTCCCAAAGTATATGTGTTTGTGTTTGCCATGTATGCATACAAATATGAATGTATGTACATATATAAACACACAGATAACTGTGTATGATATCCGTGTAGCTCATCTTGTTTTATTTTTGAAAGATGCATATTTATAGAAATCTCTGAATAAGTAATTTATCACAATTGCTCACTTTAGGCCTACAAAAATAGACTTTCACAAAGCTAGTTAATTGTAAACTTAAATTGAACAGTGATGCCAGATACAAAACATTTTCTAGAATAACTATAGGCAGATCCTGATATGCACCATAAAGTTCTGGTAGGGGGTTAAGTTTCAACTGCTACATGGAAGGAAGTCAGAAATAGACTATACTCATTTTGATTGACATTTGCCCAAAGCTCCACTATGGTTTATTCTAAAGGGATCTAGGAAGTGCAGACACTCTATAATGTCACTTGTTTACTCTATTGATGACATTTTGCTATTCATAACTAATAGTCAATCTTTTAAGCGTTGTGAGTTCATCATTAAAAAACATGTGCAGTAGTGTTGCATTAACAACTTCCACAGACACAGAAGCATTTGTCAGCTCCATAGTCTGAAAGTTTATATGTAGATTCAGACCAGTATACCTCACAATTCTTTCTGCCAGGATCAAAAGGAAAAGGATTGTAAGCATTATTTTTAACTTGGAGGACAATACTTTTGATATTCCTCTATTGATTATCCGCCAGGTATTTTTAAGGGCGTTAAGTCTTACTGTGACCCTCCCAGAAAACTATCAGTGCTGCAAGTTTAATCCACAATATAAGCAGACTTGTCACTTGAGACATAGAATCAAGTGGACCCTGTGATAGTAAAGGTATCCATGTTTGAGAGTCAGCTAGAGGCTCTGACAATAACCGACAGAAATATCTCAACATAGGCTTCCATGGTTCTAGAGCAGTGATGTCTTTAGAATAGGATTATATCCCATAGGGAAAGAGATCCTACATACTACAGGGAAACCATGGGGACAATTGATCCCAGGGTACACTGTCTCTGCTAGAAAACAGCAACTGCTCATGATGCTTTGAATGTCTATGGAGCTGTAATTACCCATAATTAGTTCTCAGGACCGTTAGATCATAAGTATAGCTAGGACCCTTGACAAGCAATTACCAAATGTGTTACATTTTGTATAGTACTTAAAGGCAACAGACAGGTGTAAGGAGTGAAGTAAATCCTGGCATCATCTACACCATTATACCAACATCTCCATTTCATGCCAATACCACATTGGTACCACTTGTAATAAGCTGAAGGAGGAGGGAAATTTCCTAGCCTGATGCACTCACTACAGGCATCAGATTGTAACCTGGGCCAAAGTGAAAGTTGTGTTTGTGAAGTGTTACTCTGAGAACAGTCTCAAAGAAGGGGAATACTTTAACTGCATCAAACTCTGGCAGTGGATGTGGTTATCTTTTACGCTAAAGATGAAGTCCTCATAGCAAGCAAACACACAGTTAGATTGGCCATCAAAAACAAATATGATGTTGCTAAGTAGCCATGAATCAGTAAGAGTTGGAAGTTAATCTTCACAGAAAGTTTTTAATAAACATAATCATTCACTAGTAATGGATGTTGTTTAATGAGTGCAGCAGAACTCTAGAGTTGAGGAATGTATGTTCCAAGGAGTATCCAGGACACCAAGGGGTGATGTGGTGCGTTCAAGGAAGGAACCACCTATGGTGAATGACCCACATAAATAATTTTATTACATCTTACTTCATGGATGTGGATGAGACTATTGTATTGTTCAGAAATTTTTAGAGTTTCCATAAGAGACACTGTTCACTAGCGGGTCAATGAGACTCCATGAAAAATTTGCCAACCTGGCAGGCTATTCCTGGAATTTTGTGAGCTAGCATACCTTTCTAGGAACCACCCCTTCAGGCTTCTAAAATTGGCTGGGAAGATGTTTGTGAGGGTTTCAGAAAACTTCAGTGAATGCCAATGAGAGTCTAAGGGTGCTTTCACACAATAGCATTGAATTAAAGAAGAAAACACACCAGAAATGGAAGGGATGGCCCTCCTTTTTACAGTGCACCTAAAGCACCTTCCCTTGGTGAACCCTAACATTTTATCTGCTGGAGTAAGTAAGTGTTTGCAAAGTTCAACTAGAAAACCACAAAGGTTAAGATAGCTAGGTTTCTAGTTGTGGTATAATATTTGACAATATTTAGGCTTGGTGGGAGCATGACTGATAAATTGGAAAGAAGAATTGCATGAGGAAAAATGTATGTTTTCATTATGACAGTGCTGCAAAGTTTGAAAGTCATTTTAATCAATGGTGAAAGCTTATCTCAGGCCCTCCAGTAGAGGGTGGAGACTAAAGATAAGGCAAAGCATGACCAATTGATATTAGCAAGCCCCTGTCTATAGACAGGATAGGGATTATGCAGTCACTTACCAGTAAAGCAACCTTTGTCCCAGAGAATGGATGCATGGATACTATTGTCCCTACTCTGGAAAACATGGTTGTATTTTAGATAGCTTATGATAAAAGAAGAGAAATACATTATCTTTGGAAAAAGCGAATTTATTTTCATCATAAAGAATTCTGCATTTACAAATTTAAAATTAGTCTATATTATATTTTGAAGTGATATGTAATATTTGAATTTTCTCTAAAACTTAAAGCAAAATTTTATTACTCAAAGGTTGTTACATAATTAGATCCTTCTCTCCTTTAAATGCAATTATTCTTACTCTCCAGAAAGCTGCTTCTGAACTTTTTATCTAGAGATTCAAGTGGTATAATTCTGACGATAACAGAATAGTAAGAATGCCTCAGTGATTTAAGTTGAAAGTAGGAAATTGGTATATGGTTTTGCAATCTATATCAGGAATATACACATGTCTTTATTAAAAAATACAAAATAAATTATCTGTGGGCATGGACAGTGATCGCAGTAAACCATTATATATTGTTAATGGAAACCAGTAACTGATGGTTATAGTGATCAGTCTGCCAATCTCTTCAGTCATCTTCTTCAGGTGACTTCTCTGAAGTATTGGTTAAGAAACCTGCCTTGAGCTTCCTGTCACAGGAAGGGCAATGCGCTATTCTAGAAGTTAGAACATGCTTCCTCCTAGACCCCTCCCCCCTCTATCTCTCCAGTCCTTTTGGCATCAGAGAGATTGCTATTCACTGTGCTTTTAGAATTTAAAATTGTTTACTGAGTTTGAAATTGGTGGCTTCTGCTAATTCCCTACATATGCACTCACATTTATGTCATTGTTGATTAATAAGGGATATGTCTTAGGTAAAATACAGCTTTTCAAATAAGTTTTTGCTGCTCTTTGTTGTTGTTTTTCTTTTTTTAGGATCTCATGTAATCCTGGCTGCTGACCTCAGGCTTGTTATATACTAAGGATGACCTTAATATTCTGAGCCTCATTTTCCCATCTTCTGAGCTCTAGGCTAGCAGGCATGTGCCAGCATGACTTACATGATGAGGATGAAGCCACAGATTTTTTTATGCTAAATAAGCACTCTATCACTCTCAACTACATCCCCCATTTATTAACAGAAATTTGAAAATGAAAATAAGAAAAACAACCATAACACAATATTTTATTTACTCAAAACTCTAGTTCCAATCTTAGGCATCAGTATTAGTGAGTTGTTCAATATTCAAATTTTTAAAGAAGGAAAACAAAAGGAATGGAAAGATGGAGGAAAAGAAAAGAAAGCAAGCTCCCCATCCTTTATCATTTTGAGCATGTACCTTGAGTCTGTGATTATTTTATTATAAGAAACAGTAAGATTCTGAGAAATGTAATAAAAGAAAAATAGCTGCAAAAGCTCCCCCCACCATGTGTATTGATCTTATTTTTAAAGGACATTAATTTGCAAAATATAGGAAATGAAAGCATAGCATATGAATTAAGTTGTCAAAAGTTTTGTTATAGATATTGTCTTTTAAATCTAACAGCAACCCACTTCTCAATTCTTTTTTTTTTTTTTTTGGTTTTTCGAGACAGGGTTTCTCTGTGTAGCTTTGAGCCTTTCCTGGAGCTCACTTGGTAGCCCAGGCTGGCCTCGAACTCACAGAGATCCGCCTGGCTCTGCCTCCCGAGTGCTGGGATTAAAGGCGTGCGCCACCACCGCCCGGCTCAATTCTTTTTTTTTTAATTTTTTTTTTAAATTTTATTTTACAATACTATTCAGTTCTATATAACAGCCACAGATTTCCTTGTTCTCCCCCTTTCGGCACCCCTCCTCTTCCCCCCAGCCCACCCCCCTTTCCCACCTCCTCCAGATCAAGGCCACCCCCGAGGACTGAGATCGACCTGATAGACTCAGTCCAGGCAGGTCCAGTCCCCTCCTCCCAGATTGAGCCAAACGTCCCTGTATAAGTCCCAGGTTTCAAACAGCTATCTCATGCAGCGAGCCCAGGACCTGGTACCACTGCCTAGATGCCTCCCAAAACAGATCAAGCCAATCAACTGTCTCACCTATTCAGAGGGCCTGATTCTTATCAAATTAAAAGTCTTAGTTTGAAAACACTTCAAGAGGAATATTAATTGTCTGATGGTGAGATTGACATAAGAGTAGTACATATGAGTCCTTGGTGACAGCAAACCTGATAAAGTAATGCTACCTGAAACTTGTCCCAAATAAATACATTTGCCACCCAAAGCTCAAGGGAGTTGACGTACAGGGGACAAAAACAACAAAGATAAGTTCATGATTTTATTGGGCTAAATCCAAAATTCCATTGAGATCTGAACAAATTATGCTGGCACTCCATTTAATGATCTTGGAATCTATTCTAGGGAGATTGCAAGAGTGCCATGCAATAATGAACATGTGACCTTCTCTGTTTATCTTGACCTCCAAAAACTACCAGCTTTCACCAATCTGAAACAGAGTATTGAACACCAGGCTTGGACAGGGAGGGTGAGGCAAGGCTGAAAAAAGGCTCAGAGGACAGACTGAATTGTTATATGGCCCTGGGTCTACATTCAAATGTTATCATGAGCCAGGACGTCTGCCTGCAGTCAGCTGTCAAATAACAAAAAACAGAGTGTCCAAGCATTACCACAGTTCCATAATTTTTTACAAGGAAGATATTCATAAAGATTCTCTCAATTAATAATATAAGTGCCTGATTGAAATCTGTTTTAAGCGCCTTTGGCACAGTTTCAACATTTTTGAAAATTACCCTTGATGTAAATAGAATCAGTTAAGTCCATGAGACTCAATGTCTTCACATCAAAACCTTTATTGAATAATACAGTTTTGTGGAAAAGAGATAGAAATATGTTTTGACCTAATTATGGGTATCTCAGAGTGTCTGCCAATCCCATATATTTATTGGAACATCTTCATTGACTCACACACTCTTTGCCCACTGAGAGGGGAAACACAGATGTTAATAAAGCCCTGGTCAGAATTTTGGAATTAGTTCCTTGGTCGTTGGTCTCCTCCCTCTACTGTCTGCTCAGAAAATGTAAGTATGAACTCAGGATCTCTGGATTATTCCTATATGGTGTCCTTAGAAACTTCTAAAGTATTTAAATATATAGAAAATTTAATTTAAAAAAACATAATTTCCACTTCCAATCAACATATAATATATTTCCTTTGATTCTTTAATTTCTGTTCTATTATTTATTCAGGCAAGCTCACAATTTCAGAAAACCTGCCTTTGACATGGAGGAAGGGAGCTAAAAAGATAATATTAAAACGTTCTATTTTCTTAATCATATCAATTTAAAATTCAATTTTTAATTCCCCTTTCACTCTCACTATATTCTTTTGAACCACATCAGAGAGGTCTGCATGCAAACATGTATGAAGCTCATAGCCATCATGTCACTTAAAGACTATACATACTCAGATCCCAAATGTTTATAGATCATACATTTCCAAGTTTCACTAAAGTATTTATGTAAACATTACAAATTAGCCATTGGTCCACAATCTTAGAAAATTAACATAAGTTCTAAATGCTACCTTTTCAAAGTTAAAAATCTCTACTAGAAGCTTAATCAGGAGGATAGTTCTAAGTACTAAAGTTATTGATACTATGATACATTACTTAAGTTTAGGCTGATGGAGAAACAGTACTGTTTATGAGAAATGGGTAACAAATGACAATAAGAAAACTCTAATGCTTGATTTATAAATCCATTGCACAGTATGTGTATATATTTTGTTCTGAGATATTTGAATCTTTAAAAGCTATTGATTTTGTCATTTTTCTATTTATTTGTGTCCTAACTCCTGTGACTAATATGTGATCATCCTTGGAAAGAGGGCCACTGTAGATTTAGAAAGTTAAGATTAAGGTCAGACAAAAGAAACTATGTGCCTAGGTGAATATGATTTATGCTCTATGTAAAGGGAGAATCTGAATATAGACATGGACATAGAGGGACTGCCATGTGATGGTGGGGGCAAAGATCACATGATACTTCTCCATTCCAGGGAATGCTAGATTCCAAGAGACCACCAAGACAAAACAAAGAGCATGAATATTTTCTACATATTCGTGAAGATAAAAATCAATCCTAACACTGTAATATCAAAGGTGTAGCCTCTAGAACTGAGTTAATTTACCACTGTTCTTAAAGACAATCAGTTTCTGGCAGTTTGTTTAAAGTACCTAGCAAACTAATATTAACTCTTTTCATTTATTTACTTATCTCTGTGTGCTAATCATATAGTGAATGTTAAATTAAAATACCAATTATCAATATTAGTAATTGGGGAAAATTACCAAAGGATTCTTGGGATCTTTGTTTTATTTCCTTAAACTGTATAAGAATATACAGCTGAATTGCACCTAAAACTTGTATTAAGAATCTAAATATCTTCCAAAGAAAATCGTTTTGTTGAAGTCCCAGGGAACTTCTTATTCCCACCTCATTGTGCTATGGTTCCAGATATACCAATACTTGTGGCATTTTATGTAAGTCTTCATGCTTTCTCTGTCACATAGCTCTCTTTAAAATGATTCCATGATACTTTTGTACTTATTATGACCTCATTCCACAATGTATATCAATCATCACAGCCTGTCATACTGTAGGCTTTAAAATCTATAACAATAATCTCTACCAAGTAAGGAGTAAACAAGAATAATCTAGGAAGCAAGTATTGCCATGCATGACATGCATGCTATGAACATTTCCTCAACTCTACATGCATGAGCAATAAGGTAAGGTACTTAAATATTACCTCTAGAGAAGAGGTCATGTTTTCTCTCCATGCAATGACCTCATTATATCCCACTTCAGGTAGAGTGTTGATGCTTGATTTAATATACTTTAGAGTAAAATTCCTGTGCAGGAGATCAGAAATTAGACATTAAGTGGTATCATCTCACTTTCTCACTCCTTCATTATTCAGGGACAGCAGCAATACTTAGGATAACTGCAAATAGCTGGGATATCTTTGTCATTTGTTTGTTTGCTTGTCTTTTAATGTTATTTTCTATCATATATGTCATCCAGGTTGGGAGACTCCTATCAAGAAAAGGATATTAAACAATTTCTGCTTGTTTTCCCCCTATTTATAATATTTACATACACACACCTACACATATGCGTGTGCGTGAGCATGTGTGCGAGCGCACACACGCACACACACACACACACACACACACACACACACATTGATTTATAAAGTATAATTTTCTTGGGGGAAAGTCAGCTGAAAAGCCCAAATGTCACTAAAAGAGATAATCCACTTGCTAAACCTATGGAGAAAGGGTCCCTTCTTCATTTTCTTGAACAGGGCAAAACCTTTTGCATAAAAGTGAGTGATTTAAAGGATGATATTTTTTACAATGCCTAGGAAGAATTTAGAAAGTATAGCTGGAGATTTCTCCTGTCCCACCTGGTCTCGCGGCTGCTCAGACCCAAATAAACACACAGAGTCTTATATTAATTAAAACTGTATTGCCTAATGACTCAGGATTCTTGACAGCTAGATCTTACATCCTAAATTTACCCATTTTTATAACTCTCTACCTTGCCACGTGGCTTGTGGCTTACTGGTACCTTTACATCTTGCTTCTCATGGTGGTGGCTGGCAGCTCTCTGTTCTGCCCTTCTCCTTCCTCCTCTCTAGTTAGAGTGTTCGACCTAATCCTATTCTGCCTCACCATTGGCCAAAAAACTTTATTTATCAATCAATCAGAGCAACATATTTTCACAGCATACAAAGAGACACTCCCATCAGGAAAGTGCCTATACCAAACTGATAAGACAAACCAGTTTAGCCAAGGTGACCGGCTAGGAGACTTCTAAACTGACATCACAGATATGTGCCTCTTAGTTCTCCACTCCTTTTTCTACTAAGTGCCAGTCACTTGTTGTATTCTGTCTTCTTTTTGCATGGTTATTGTTGTCAAAAGGCAAGCCAAGAGGTACTCTGTTGATCACTAATATCAAGAGGCAAGTAGATCTTTTCTTCTGGCCTGGTGGTATATATTTAATCAATATGCCTTTATAAAAGTATATTGCCTCCTTCAAACTTTATTATATTTCCTTAGTACAAACCACTTAGAAGATGTGCATTGTAGTGGGTAGTCATTCCAGCTTGGATCTGGAAGCTCCAACCCCCATTGAGACTCTGGCAACTGTCACGCCTACGAGGCGGGGCGAGGGGAGGTGCTGGAAACCTGAGAGCTGGATGGGCAAGCGCTCGCTCGGGGCGCGCTGTCTGCGCCTGGACCCTGGATGGTGGAGATTGATTGTGCAGAGCTCCAGAGAACACCGCTGGATTGCTAAACGCCTTCCCCAGACCCCCGCGACCTATCCATTCTTTCATTTGTAAGTCATCCACTAAATAAATCTTCCTTTTAACTACGTGGAGTGGCCCTTATAATATTCCCCAATATCTGGCGCCCACGTGGGTCAAATTCCAAAGGTCTGGGCGGCTCCTGCCCTCAGCCTGTTCCCCGGCTGGCGGGTACCTAAACCCGCCTGCAAAGTTCCATATAACCAGTCCATTCCCGAAAAGGGGAGCAGCTAGTCCGGTCTCAGCTCCCTAGCTTAGCCCCGAGACCAGTGAAAAACCGCTGCGAGTGAGGTATCCGCACCCGGCTCCCGGCCATCCCGCCATCTGCCTCCAGCTGCCGCCAGCCAAGGTCGCCAGCAGGCCCTGCTTTGGAGCTGTACCAGCACCGCCTGCTGGTTGAAAAGCGCTACTACACCCCCCATACCACAGAAAGGTAAGATAAGCAAACCAGCATTTTATTTCAAGTAAAAGTACTTGATAATTTTACATCTTAAAATTGACTAACAAATTTTGAGTAATTCTTGTAATATGGCTGACAACATTACCTCACAAGAATTTAAAAACCTTTTTGCCTGTATGATGAATGACATTCTCCTGGAAATATATGACCTTCCTCAGGCATATTTGGCCTGTACCATTTTGGCATTCATCGTAATAATTCACACAGTGTTCAAACACTGCTTTAATAATAAGAACAAAGATGAGTCATTATTGGGACTGATACAGGCTTTAAAAGATAGCAATGAAGACTTACAGAAAAAGAATCTCTTTCTGGAATCTGCTTTCAAAGATAGCAATGAAGGCTTACAGAAAAGGATTCTCTTTCTGGAATCTGCTTTAAAAGATAGCAATGAAGACTTACAGAAAAAGAATCTCTTTCTGGAATCTGCTTTAAAAGATAGCAATGAAGACTTACAGAGAAAGAATCTCTTTCTGGAATCTGCTTTCAAAGATAGCAATGAAGGCTTACAGAAAAGGATTCTCTTTCTGGAATCTGCTTTAAAAGATAGCAATGAAGACTTACAGAAAAAGAATCTCTTTCTGGAATCTGCTTTAAAAGATAGCAATGAAGACTTACAGAGAAAGAATCTCTTTCTGGAATCTGCTTTCAAAGATAGCAATGAAGGCTTACAGAAAAGGATTCTCTTTCTGGAATCTGCTTTAAAAGATAGCAATGAAGACTTACAGAAAAAGAATCTCTTTCTGGAATCTGCTTTAAAAGATAGCAATGAAGACTTACAGAAAAAGAATCTCTTTCTGGAATCTGCTTTCAAAGATAGCAATGAAGGCTTTCAGAAAAGGATTCTCTTTCTGGAATCTGCTTTAAAAGATAGCAATGAAGACTTACAGAAAAAGAATCTCTTTCTGGAATCTGCTTTAAAAGATAGCAATGAAGGCTTACAGAAAAAGATTCTCTTTCTGGAATCTGCTTTAAAAGATAGCAATGAAGGCTTACAGAAAAAGAATCTCTTTCTGGAATCTGCCTTCAAAGATAGCAATGAGGGCTTACAGAAAAAGATTCTCTTCCTGGAATCTGCCTTCAAAGATAGCAATGAAGGCTTACAGAAAGAGATTCTCCTTTTGGAATCTGCTTTCAAAGATAGCAATGAAGGCTTACAGAAAAAGATTCTCTTTCTGGAATCTGCTTTAAAAGATAGTAATGAAGGCTTACAGGAAAAGATTCTTTCTCTAGAATCTGCTAATCAGGATTTACAAAACAGGCTTGTACCCAAAATTGATTTTATTGATAATAAATATGAATATCTAATGGATAGAACACTAACTCTCCAGAGTGAAGTTATGGCTACTCAGACATTGCATAAGGAAGAAAGATTATCATTAATTGATAAGATAAGGTCCATGGAATCATGTGCTTCTGAGGAAAATAAAAATGTCTATGATTCCATGAGAAATCTGGAGTCCCTTGCAAGAGAGGAGGTTCACTCCCTAGAACAGACCCTAGGTGCTCGTTTGCAAGCCCTAGAAGAAACTCTCAGTAAACATGACAAGGGAACTAATAAGCAGAAGGTCAAGACCATAGAGGTTGTAACATCTCCAAACAGCTCTCATACAATGGCTTATCCTGTTATCGTCCATGAGAAGCCAGCAGATGACACACACCCCGAGCCATATATGACATATACATTACAACCAATTTCAACAAGGGACTTTAAAAATATAAAGGAAGCAGTAGTTACGTATGGGATACAATCCACATACGTAAAACAGATGTTAAATTCATGGTCTACCTCACATAGAATCATCCCAGATGACTGGCATCAGTTAATTTCAGCTGTTCTAGAATATAGCCAGCAGCTACAGTGGAAGAGCTGGTTGAGAGAAGAGGCAAAAAATTTAGAACAACAAGGTAAACTCAGAGGTTTTGTGATCTCCCAAGATCAAATACTTGGTGAGGGATGTTTTGCTGACAGGAATGTACAAGCCACTTATGATGAGCATACAATATCCCTATGCCGTACAGCAGCTCTAAATGCTTGGGAAAAAATTCCAGAACCTGGAAAACCAACTGAGGTATACACAAAGATATTTCAGGGACCACATGAATCTTTCACTGATTTTTTACAAAGGCTGAACACAGCTATAACAAAAGCTATATCAGATAAAGAATTAAGAAAAGTATTAACTGAGTCCTTGGCATTCGACAATGCTAATGCAGAATGCAGAAGAATACTTACACCACTAAAGATCAGATCAGCTCCTTTGGAAGAATGGATTCAGTACACTAATGGTGTTCAGTCTCTTAACTACAGTAATGAGGCTTGGATAGGAGAGACAAATCCCAGAGGTGAAAGAAGGCCCCGTGTTACCAAATGTTTTAAGTGTGGTACACCAGGGCATATAAGTAAAAACTGTACGTGGGGTACTCCTAGGAGTAATACTCCTTCTAGGAATAGCCTACACAGGAGACCCCAACCACCTCCTGGATTATGTAGAAGGTGTGGCAAAGGCCAACATTGGACCAATGAGTGCAGATCAAAAATAGATATACGAGGCAACCCTTTACTGGCGGGAAACGCCTCAGGGGGCCTCTTGCAGGCCCCCAAATCAAATGTAGTACG
Source organism: Peromyscus maniculatus bairdii (assembly GCF_049852395.1). Classification (NCBI taxonomy): domain Eukaryota; kingdom Metazoa; phylum Chordata; class Mammalia; order Rodentia; family Cricetidae; genus Peromyscus; species Peromyscus maniculatus. The sequence continues at coordinate 43,769,691 of NC_134867.1, read as the reverse complement.
AACATTCCCAGCCACTGTGGAAGAAATTCCTCTCCAGGACAACTGAATAAACCAATGCTTAATGTAAAAACCGATACTGCAATGGATGATAAAACAGCTTTGATAGATGGATCACAGTTTACAAAGAACACTGTAAAACAAATATTTTGGCAGACTTCCATAAATGAACAAAGACCAAAGCTTAGAATTCGAATTAATGGCCTGGTTCTGGAGGGCCTGGTAGACACAGGTGCAGATGTGACTATAATTACACCAAAATCATGGCATCCGAATTGGCCTCTTCAAGAGGTAGATGTCCAACTGTTAGGGATTGGCACCCTATCTCAGATAAAACAGAGTTCGAGATGGGTTGAATGCATAGGGCCAGAAGGACAGAGAGGAAGGCTGAAGCCATATGTAGCAAATGTAGCAGTAAATCTTTGGGGCCGAGATCTGTTACAACAGTGGAATACCCAGATTAAAATTCCTACACTTTCAGAAAAGGAATACAGACCAATGCATGTTTCTAGGAATAATATCATAACATGCTATAAAAATCAGTCACCAACCATTCAGGCTGTTCACAAACAGAGCACGACTGTTGTTGAACTCTCAGAAGTACCAACTGCCTTACCTTTAAAATGGCTAACTAATAAACCTGTCTGGGTTGGACAATGGCCTTTGACAAAAGAGAAGCTACAAGCTTTAGAACAGCTGGTTCAAGAGCAGTTAAATGCTCAACACATTGAAGAATCTACCAGCCCTTGGAATTCTCCTGTATTTGTTATTAAAAAAAAATCTGGTAATTGGAGAATGCTGACAGATCTGAGAGCTATTAATAAAGTAATTCAGCCAATGGGCTCCCTACAGACTGGGATCCCCTTGCCCTCTATGCTACCAAAAGAATGGCCTATAATAGTTATTGACTTAAAAGACTGTTTCTTTACCATACCCTTACAGGAAAATGATAGAGAAAAGTTTGCCTTCACAGTACCTAATTATAATAATTCTCAGCCAGTCAAAAGATATCAATGGAAGGTCCTCCCACAGGGAATGTTAAACAGTCCTACTTTGTGTCAATACTTTGTGCAGAAACCATTAGAGATAATTCGTGTAAAGTTTCCACAATCCATAATTTATCACTATATGGATGATATCCTATTAGCTGATCCAAAGTTAGATACATTAGAAAGCATGTTTGAAGAAGTAAAAAAAGTTTTGCCTCGCTGGGGACTGCAAATTGCTCCTGAAAAAATACAAAGAGGAGATTCTATTAATTACTTAGGATATAAGATAGAGCTACAAAAAATTAGACCCCAAAAGGTACAACTAAGAAGAGATAGATTGAAGACTCTTAATGATTTTCAAAAGTTATTAGGAAGCATTTCCAACTTACTGGGTATCATGGGAATACCCAAAGATGGACTAAAAAATTTGGCTAATACTCTAGAAGGGGACAAAGAATTAAATAGTCCAAGAGAATTATCAGCCGAAGCTGAGAAGGAATTGGCTCTAGTAGAAAAGACAATTCGAGAAGCACATGTGGATCGTGTGGATCCAGAACTTAAATGCATTCTTGTCATATTCCCTTCCAGACATTCCCCAACAGGTATTTTGATGCAGAGGGAAGATATTATATTGGAGTGGATATTCCTACCACGTAAACCAAATAAGAAATTAAAGACTTATATAGAAAAGATCTCTGATTTGATTCAAAAGGGTAAATTAAGACTTCGTCAGTTGACAGGAATGGACCCAGCAGAAATTGTAGTACCATTAACTAATGAGGAAATTTCATCACTATGGAAAGATAATGAATACTGGCAGAGAGCCTGCAGTAACTTTTTGGGAGAGATTAACAACCACTATCCCAAAAGCAAGAGAATAGAATTCATAAAGAAGACTGAATGGGTCCTTCCTCACATTGTACGACAAAAGCCAATTTCTGGAGTCCTCACATTCTACACTGATGCAAATAAATCAGGGAAAGCAGGATATAAATCAGGAGACTTAAGTAAAGTGGTACAAAGTCCATATAACTCTGTACAAAAGGCAGAACTGTATGCCATTCTTATGGTACTGATGGACTTCACAGAACCCCTCAATATAGTCACTGACTCTCAATATGCAGAGAGAGTTGTTTTACATATTGAAACTGCTGAATTTATTCCTGATAATACAGAATTAACTTCATTATTCATACAATTGCAGGAAATCATCAGAAAAAGGGAACATCCTATATATATAACACATATCAGATCCCATACAGGTCTACCAGGACCTTTAGCACAAGGTAATGATGAGATTGATCAGTTACTAATAGGTAATGTGCTAGAAGCTTCAGAATGTCATAAGAAACACCATGTAAATAGCAAAGGTTTGAAGAAGGATTTCTCCATCACTTGGCAACAGGCTAAGGATATTGTGAAAAAAATGTCCTACTTGTTCCATCTATAACCAAACTCCATTACCTGCAGGGAGTAATCCAAAAGGTATACAAAGAAATGAAATTTGGCAGATGGATGTGTTTCATTTTGCAGAATTTGGAAGATTAAAGTATGTACATCATACCATTGACACCTATTCAGGATTTCAATGGGCAACTCCTATGAGTTCTGAAAAGGCTGATTCTGTGATTACACACCTATTAGAAGTTATGGCCATCATGGGAATACCTGTACAAATTAAGACAGACAATGCCCCAGCATATGTCTCCAATAAAATGAGACAGTTCTTTGCTTATTACAATATAAAGCATGTTACAGGTATACCACATAATCCCACAGGCCAAGCAGTCATAGAGAGATCCAATCGAACTTTAAAGGATATGCTAAATAAACAGCAACAGGTAACAATGACTCCTAGAAATAGACTGCATAGTGCTTTATTAACCTTGAATTTTCTCAATGCTAATGAGAAAGGAACAACAGCTGCGGAGAGACATTGGACGACAGACAAAACTCCTGAGCTAAACCAACCAGTTTATTTCAAGGATGTGCTGACCTCAGAATGGAAACCTGGATATGTTCTACGTTGGGGAAGGGGTTTTGCCTTTGTTTCTGCAGGAGAAGAAAAGCTATGGATACCAACAAAATTAATAAAAATCCGATTCGAACAGGAAAAACCCCTTGATGAAGAGAAGTAAAAGATCATCCACCAATGTGACATCTCTACAAGTTGTAAGAAAAATTTAACAATCAAAGGGTGGGGTAGGGTTCTGTTTTTGTCTTTCCAGGATAATGGAAATACCCATCTTCCAAAACTCATAAGGCCTTGGATATCCGGATCTTTACAGCAGAAAGGAAGAATCTATTGGTACCAATCTATCTACACATGGTAAAATCTCACTGTCTAACATCTTTCTCTCTATCAATCTAGAAAAGTTGTGGTTCCAATTCAATTATAGCCAAGCTGGCTTTGGAGATGGAATTGGCTCACTCCTTCTCTAAACCCAAGCATATTGCTAAAAGAAAAGTTTAAGAGATTCTTCAGTCCCATATCAGAAGAGCCCTCTGGTGTGAGACAGAAGGAAACCAATAAAAGGGACCATTGTCTTCTAAATTCTAATTCTCTCCATGCTTACTCTTGATTTCTCAGAATCCTTTCTTACATGCTATGTCCTCTTTAAATCCAAACCTCCCATTTTTGATAACAAATAAGTTTTTCCAATAGCAATCTCAGAAGTCACCAGAAGGAAGATGGGGCCCCAACAACAACAACTCTACCCAATCCAGAATGATGCCATGGTAATCATCATCATACTACACTTCTTGCCAGAATTTCAGACAATCTTACCCATTACTCTAAAACTTGCTGCAGAACCTACAGTTAGTCTAACTGAGATTTAACTATCTGAGCTTTCTCACAGTACCCAACAGAGATAACATCACCCCCTAAACGGCAGGAAACAATTCTTAGAAAACGACGCCCCTTCTCCCTTAGGTTTCATAATTCTCAGGGTTATGGATGACGGTTGTAGGGTTGGGGGTGGAAAAAAATATTAACTCAGTATTGTAAAAAAAAAAAAGAGGGGGGGCGGAAGAAATGGAACGGATAGGTATAAGATATGATGGTAAATCATTGTATATACTAGTAAACAAACTTGGTAAAATAGCAACCTTAGACAATTTGCACTGTAATTTGTACTGTTATAGATTCTTATATGTTGATACAAATGTAAACTATTTTTATACTCCTGTTTAAGATAATTTGTATATTGATACAAATACAGAACTATATTTGTTATAATGTACATATATTTCTACTCTTATTTGTAACATTTTTATATTGATACAAATGTAAATTTATATCTGTCATACTTTATATATGTTCTACTTCTGTTAGGATATTTGGTATATTGATATATATTTAAGATTATTGTCATATTGCATATCGCACTATATATTCCTACCTCTGTTATAAATATCTTGTGTATTGTCACAATTTTGAAGTCATCGTTCTTCACCATACATTTGCTTATAGACTGTTTACCTTATTTACGTGAAGCCTTAGTCCTTAGGTTATTTCGGTAGATAAGATTTATAGATTTATGGTCGCCTATGCCTGTCATCTCTATAGTTACGTTAGTTAGGTTATCCAGATTTACAGATACATAGGTCAGATGGACAGGTAATCTTCAAACACTTCATAGACCTAGAGAATATGGCATTTAAATAACTTAGAATTCTGTTGACGTGAGGCACAATTGCTCCTGGCTGCACCAATTGATCCCGAGAGAATGTTGGGCTTCTAAGACATTTCCATTTGGAAGTTTGTCTTTTTGGCACAAAATGGCCTACGGGGCAAAGAACTGCCCTTGCCTTGATGGCTGACAGTACAAATGCAATGCTGTCCTTTCTGGACAAGCGGGACACAAGGAAAGCGACCACTGTACTCTGCCAAGACAGGGTAAGATGGTCTTTCAGAAATCCTGCTTCTGAAAATGGTCTGTCAGATACTCTAGGCCTGTAGCCAATTTGAATGCACCAACAATGCTGAGAAACATTAGGTGACTGTCCAGGCTGCCAGCTGTCTTGGTCTACTCTTGCAAGACTCCCGAAGTTGCTTGCATCCGTCTACCATTTCTCAAGTACCATTATGTTCCTTCTCAGGTCTTTGATGGGATTGAAGACTAGCAGTTATAGTTACAACTTAGTATATATAATATCTTAGATAGAACATATTAAGTATTAGATTCAGGTTCTTTAGGATAGGACACCTTTGAATGATCTTTATAACATGCCGTTTACCTATGCTCTATACTTCTCTGGATTTTAGAATGTGTTTCTTGCTTGATATTGTTTGCATTGGTTGTAGTTACATCTTATCTAGGTCATTATCCCTCATTATTTCTGGACAATATTTGATAACCATTCCTTTGTATATAGTCTTGTATTAGTTTAGAACCTTCTTATTTAGACAAAAAGGGGGAGATGTAGTGGGTAGTCATTCCAGCTTGGATCTGGAAGCTCCAACCCCCATTGAGACTCTGGCAACTGTCACGCCTACGAGGCGGGGCGAGGGGAGGTGCTGGAAACCTGAGAGCTGGATGGGCAAGCGCTCGCTCGGGGCGCACTGTCTGCGCCTGGACCCTGGATGGTGGAGATTGATTGTGCAGAGCTCCAGAGAACACCGCTGGATTGCTAAACGCCTTCCCCAGACCCCCGCGACCTATCCATTCTTTCATTTGTAAGTCATCCACTAAATAAATCTTCCTTTTAACTACGTGGAGTGGCCCTTATAATATTCCCCAATAGTGCATAGTGAATTTCTTAGATTATTGCACCTTGCATTGTTTAATGAAATAAGTCGAACTTAACTCTGCTCCATCTCTGTAAACCTGAGGCTTCAAGGAGCTTTAATTTCCCAAAACTCCATTCAGTCCCACCTTGTTAATTTTATTTGCACGGTTTGCTGTGTTCTTTAAATAGTAAGTCTCCAAGTTAGAAGAGTGATTCTATCACAGATAATCCTGCCTTAGGAGCTAATCAAACATCTGGGAATCAAGGACTTTTTAAGTTCCCTTCTTTGACTAACTTATCAAGATTTGGGGATAACCTCTCATTTTAGGTATGTCAAATATTCTTCACATAAAACAGTGTCAATAATTTAATAAAGATTGAGTAAAGATGATTAATAAATGTTAATATTATTATTTTTCAATGGTAAAAAATACTATGTGAGAATATTTTGAGGCAGATCTATCATTGTGTTGGCTCAAATTGTTAAACATTATTTATCATATCTGATGTGTTACTTTTTAGTAGTGTGAGTATAGATAATAATAAAGTACCATCAATTTTGAATACAAAACATAATTTCAACATACAAAAATGATAAATATCTTAGAAAAAAGGTATTCTCAGCCCAAGTTAAACTTTTTTAATGTGTATATGGTTCACAATCTCATGTTGTACCCCATCAATACCCTCAGTTTTCTTTCTCTTATTTATTATTTTATTAATAGTAATTATTATTATGGAAAATAGAATCTTCTCTCTTACAATATACCCTGACCACATTTTACCCTCCCTCCACGCCTCCCAACTTCCCCACATCTCTCCTCTCCCCCAGATCTATTCCCTCTGTTTCCCTTCAGAAAAGAGCAGGCCCCCAAGAGGCAACACCCAAATACAACAAAAACTGTATCTTTACAGTAAGACAAGGCAGAAGTCCTCACATCAAGGCTGAGCAAAGCAGCCCAATAGGAGGAAAGAGTCCCAAGAACAGGAAAAAGAGTCAGAAACACACACACTCCCACTTTTAGGAGTCCCACAAGAATAAGAAGCTAACAACCAAAACATATGTACAGAGGACCTGGTGTAGACCTTTGCAGGTCCCATGCTTCCTGCTTCAGCCTCTGAGCCCAGATGCTCCCTGCTTAGTTGATTCAGTAGGCCATGTTCTCCTAATATCTCCCTCCCACCCCCATTTTCATGGTTATATTTATCAGTTAAGAATAGTTGGATTTAGAATTGCAAACGACACTGATTGTGGACACCCAATCCTTACAAGTATGTGTATGCTGTTTCTGGATATGATGATATTTTAATTGTGCTGAAATGTGATTTTATTTGTATGTTAATAAATAAAGTTGCCCAGGGATCACAGCTAAAAGCAAGCTATTTAGCAGAAGGCCAGTGGTGGTGGCACATGCTCTTAATCCTATCACATGGTAGGCAGAATCTCTGTGTGGTCAAGGACACAGCCAAGAGTTGACCTGAACCTTTAATCTCAGTACCAACCATAGAGACCTGGAGGTCTGTATAGATAGACAGTGACAAGGAAATCATGTGATTGGGTTTAGAGCCACTGAGAAAGTTGAACAGAAAGGCAATAAAAAGACAGGTCACACAGGAGAAGGTCTCTCTCTCTCTCAGGGGAAGGATGGCAGTGAGTGGTAATCTAAAGTAGTCTTGGGCTTTGCTAGTGCTCTAATCTCTTAGGCTTTAACTCTGTATTTGGCTCTGTGTTTCTTATTTACTAAGATCGTTTAGAATTTCATCTACATCTGGATCTTGTTGACTTCAATTTTTTTTTTATTTCTTCATGGATAAGATAAGAAAAAGTGAAACTAAAGTGAAATTTCCATTGTTCATACTGAAAATACCTCTGAAGACTAAATAGCAAATGAGGCCTAAAATGAACAGTCAGTTTATACTCAGCAGGAGAGTTCCTCAGAGGGAAACAGATTTGGAAACCAACACTTTTCCATTTGCGTTGTCTCCACAGAGGTGTAAATTTCTAGGAAGTCCCACAAGCTGCTTAAATGGGATGCCCTGCAGAGTGAAGAAAATTCAGCTTTGCTAGTGCACAAGCTAATCCTTCCAGTGCACCAGGATCTATCTTATCAGCACACTATATGTGTCAGGATTTACTATCTCATTAGGGTACTCCTTCAAGATTCCAACTGACCATTGTTCTATCACTTAGTTATACACAGTTTTTGTAAATGTGAAGATTTTACACATGAGTACACTCTATTGCATCCTTTCCTTTCTACTGTCTTTCTCCATTCCTCCAGTTCCTACTGTGTCTCCCAGCCACTCCTTTTAAATTCATGATCTTTATTTTGTATTTATTTCACACACACACACACACACACACACACACACACACACACACACACACACACACAGAGTCCAAATAGTGTTACCCTTATTTGCATATGTCTAGAGCTGACCTTTGGAACTGAATTCTTATCTCTGAATATACAAAAGACATGAAAAGAAACCCGGTTCTCTCACCTTCAACAGGAATAGCTTTTCATCTAATGGGTGAGAACTAGTGAATTTTTTCTCCATACATGTTGAAATGTAGGTGATTTGGGTCATTGCAAGTCGTGTTTAGGCAGCTATATCTTTTGAGTTCATGGGAGGATTACCCTTGTTCTGTACAGAAGACACTCCCAAACAACAGTTATCTAGTCCTCTTCCACAATGTTTCCTAACCCTTAGGTGCAGTTTTGTGCTATAGATATCCAATTTCAGGGTAAGCTTATGCTCTGTATATTTTGGACAAGTTTTGGATACCTTTATTAACACACAACTACTTGAAAAAGATCCCTCTTTGATGTAATGTAAAAGTGCAAATTCCTGGAATATCAGGCAAATGAAGCTGGAAAGGGTAATGTCACCAACAGGACACTGATGTACTTGCTCTTTCATTTCTGAAGGCTCTGCACTAAAGTTTTTATGATTTCTAAGCATAAGCAAGTATCCTAAGGATGAATTACTGGCACTTTTCTCCTAACATCCATGCATTATCAATTCTGGCAATAATCACAATAACAATAAGTTGAGAAGGGACTTGAGAATGCGGGAGAGGAGAGGGCAGTAAGTAACTTAACCAAAACCAAGGGTATGTGTAAAAGAGAAACTAATGTAAACTAGTTTGAAAACACAATTTTGAAAAGTTTGAATGTAATAAACCCACATGGGTGGAAAACTTCCCCTGGAAGACAGGTGCTACTAAATGAAAACTGCAGTACAAAGCATTGGATGCATTCCTATGACTGATTGGCCAGGGCTTGCCCAGAGATCTCCAGTGCTTCACAAGCTATTGCCTTTGCCCTTGATTACCTACCATAACTCCATAATAAGAGCTTATAGCCAAAGAAGGCAGAAACATTAGATGTAGGACATGGAAACGTCAGACTCAAGCCAGCCAGAAATCTTCCTGCCTGCTGGTTGGCTTTCATCATCGCAGAAGGTGACATGTAGGCTGCCAATGAAGAAAAGGCAGCAATGATCTCACCCATGGCTGGATCCTGCAGGCTGCAGTGCAGACATACAAGACATGATAGAACTACAAGAACAGCAGTGCCATCACTGTTGAGGAGTAACTCACTGCTTTATGATTGGATTTAAAGTTTGTTTCATAAGAACAAATTTCCTTCCTGCTACTATGACCATGGTCAAAAGACAGTGGTTGGGGCAGTCATAGGTGCTAGCATAGAACCTGCTATCGTAAATAAGCAAAAGAGTGACACTGTCAAACTGCTTACTTCGTATGTTTATGATCATGGAGCTGCTCTCATATCTGGTCAAAGAAGCTCCGTGGAAAAACTTACTGGAGTGATACATCACTAATCAAATTGCTCAAATTAAAGATTTGATGCTTAGCTCTTAAAAGGATGTCTATGTTAACCCTGTCACCAATGAAACTCAGGGAATAAGGTAGAAGAGAAGGCAGAATGATTATAAGATCCAGAGGATGGTGAAGAGTGCCATGAAATAGTGTCATTTCATTTATGAATTCATAACAACTGTGATCACTTGTACAATTTCTGCAGAATATCAAGCAAATCAAAACTTCAGGATATAGGAGTGGATGACGTACAGGTCATATCCCATGCTCCAATGATGACTTCAAAGTCATGGACATACATGAAGCGCTGGCTACATTAATGGCTTATCAAAACTGTAATATACATGATATTTGGAGGAAGTCATGTCAGAGTGGATATGGTGAGAGTGAGGTAAATGGGAATAGTTATAATCTTATACTTTTGCATACATGTTTGAAGTTCTCAAAAATAAACCAATTAAAATTTTGAGAGAAGTATTTATAATTCACTTACCAAACACTACACATCTGACAGTGAAATAGATATTTAACACATAAAACTGATGTTTACTCTCAGAAACACAATTTGGAGTTTCTTGAGGCATATTGTATATGAAAATGATAAATTTTAGACAATGGAATACATTACTTAAAATATCCCAGGCAATAATTAATTCTCAGACAATTTCTAAGCATCCAAAGTTCCTGATCCCACTATCGTGTCTCATTACTGTCTTGGACTGCACTCTGTCGCTGGCATGCATTGGTGGTGCCTATATGTGGCTTTGCACAGATGACGGACAGAGACAGAAAAACTCTAATTTTCCAGACAGTGGGTCTAACATTTCATAATTGAACTTTACATTAATTATATCATTAGGAAGCTCTTCAAAAAGACAAATGTTAGTTATGCACAGGTGAATGAGAAGAAATGTCAGCTCACATTTCTCAAAATATAAAAGCAAAAGGAGTGAATGTCTGGACACTAGAAAAGAGTACTTTATCAGATGGCCACATATCCTGATTGGGAGAAGGCACTCAGGTATTCAGGTTTTCCATCCCCAGTGCTATCAATGAAGAATGATCTTCCATTTCTCTGCTTTCCTTCAAGCTTGCACAGTCCCGCCTTCTTACTCCTTTAACCTGTTGCCTTCCCAGATACATCTTCAACATCGACAATACCCTTGATCCGCAAGCCATTTGCTTCCTTCCACATCCGTATTCACATATTTGACAGGAGAGTTCCACCTCACCAAACTACATGATATGTAATCATCTGTTGTTGAATGCGAATTGTTCCAATGGTAATTTGAAATTTAATCCCCTTTGCTATATTAGAGATAGAATCGGATGGGGCATATAGAATGTGACTGCTGGGCTTGGGGAAATGACTCAGCTAGTAGATAAGAACATTTATTCCCAAAACACAGGGATCTGAGTTCAAAACTCCAGAAACCACATAAAAAGCCAGGCATGACTATTCAGACCTGTAACCTCAGCATTGAATAGGCAGGCAGAGGATGACATAGGATCCTGACAGATCACCTGCTACTCGCCTACCTCCACTAAGTTGGGACAAGACAAGGTGGAACTTGCTAGACAAAGACACACAATACACTGCTATGGTCTCTGCATGTACACACACAATCATATTTACCTGTACATCGATATCTATGCACTACACACACACACACACACACACACACACACACACACACACATACACATTCGCATACTCATATAGATACACACACCCTCATTAATCAATTAAAATATCCATGTAATAAGATACTAATACCCATTCAAAAACTTTAATAATTGTTATGATCATGACTTATCAATTCAAATATTAGAAATGGGCTGAGGCACAGAATAAGGAGTGAATATTAAAATAAAAGAAAAAATCTTCTGATTTGTTTACGGGGAGATTTAGGTCTTTTGATTTGCTTGGGGTTTTAATTTTGGTGGTACCAGATGAACCCATGGCTTTGTTCTCACCAGGCAAGCACACAGTCACTAAGCTACATCTCTAGCCCTGAAACATCTTTGAAATTTATGAAGTTTATTAAAAAAGGAAACAGAAGAGTAATTCAGTCTAAACACATTCAAAGAGTTTTGTATCATTTTGAGAAAATATTTCCACAATTTATAAATGATAAGTTTTTCTTATTTTTCTATAATTCTTCTCTATCTCCTGGGAATGACTACCTGGTGTTCTAATGTTTGTTTTGTTTTAAATACCTAGTTTTCAGTCAGATATGGCCTCTCATATCTATAATACCAGCATAAAGGTGGCTGAGCCAAGATGATCTCCCTGAAATCAAACTAAAGATGGTTTGCATACACAGTTCTAGTTTAGCCTGGACTACAGCAAGAGCCTTGGTCTCAAAAGGAAAATAAATAAATAAATAAATAAATAAATAAATAAATAAATAAATAAATAAATAAAGGGGCTATTAGAAAGTGGGCAGGGGACTTGGGAGGACAGGGAAAGGGGAAGTAACATAATTAATTAAAAATGAATTAAACAATGGAAATATAATTTAAACATGTAAAGCCCAGTGATAGCACTGAGTAATTCTGAACTCTGTTGGAAACTCTTCTAGGGGGCTGTAACCTCAGTGAAGGGGCCATATGGAGGAAAGTTACAATGGACTACAAAATCGGCAGAACAAGACCCTCTCATCCTGGAAGTCACATTGCTAGGGAATTGTCACAAGAGATGGCTGACCTGGGAAGGAGATGCTTCATTGTGCCTAGAATAGTATTTATTTGTGAAGCATCCCCCAAAACTTAGTGGCTCGAGGCAGTCTTCCCCATGTCTCAGAAGTAAAATGTGCACACACTTCACTCCTGACAGTTGGGGGCTAATCCCAGCCTGCAATCCTGTCCCCTAACAAGGATGCAAGGAATCCCCGAGGGAAATCCCAGGAGACTCACTTCTGCATTGCAGCTTCTATTGTCATAGAAACAAAGAGAACAGAAATAAAGACAAAGCATCAGTACTCTATACATCCTATGTCCTAAAACTATCTGAGAAAATGGTGTGTCAGCCTCCAACCTTTGAAAATGTGTTGTCTTTGATCTGGTTGATAATGAGAAACACTGTGTAAAGACTCAAATCTCATGAAGAATAACATGTTTCCCATCTCCAATCATCATATTTAATGTTGTAGCTAAATCTCTTGGTGTTCATGAGTAAATAGCATGTGATAAACTAGGAGACAGGGCTTAAATAGATGTTTAAACATAAGTAATTTATTAAAAAACATATCAGCAACCTATCAGCTGTTATGGGAAATCGGGTCCATATCTATTTGAATTGGTAGAAGTATTCATACAATTTTGTATGACAGAATTTTACTACGGTGTGGATTTTAATATATATATATATCCTATGAAGTACATTTAATATGAATCAAAGTAAACATAATAAACATAACCAAACACCCCGTTATGTTAGTAAACTCTAAGCCTGTAGTTCTGAAACCATTTGTCAGTTATTTCCTGTGAAATTTTCATTGTTTAATTGAAACACAGACATAGGGATTCTACTTCTAAAATATTTTCCATTCAATATTAATTTTGATGATAGCATAACTTCAGGAATTTACATTTTACATATAATCACAAACAAAAATTGCCAATAGTAAGTTATGGTGAGTCCCTAATTTTAAGATGTTGCTAAGTGTCCAATGTTTGTATTCCTCTCAGAGGTAGCTGTAGTTACCTAAAAATAAAATCAAAATTTATGTTCCTTTAATCCATTATGGTTTTTAGCGCCAAATAATGTTTCTTAAGCTGTTTAAATCTACTATTTAGTAAGTGCTTTGATATATTTGTGTACATGTGTAATTGTGCATATATACATGTATTATATATATTTATATATTTGTCTTATGACAGTATTTGAATGAGAAGAATTGAGGCACCAAGGGTGCTTTGTGCTGTGTTTAGAGATCCTCTCTCTGACCTTATAAGGCTATAAGTAACAAGTTCCCCAAAGACAAAGAAACACGAAAGTCCTTAGTTGAATACTGAGGCCTTACTAAAAATATCAGACCTAAAGCAAATGGTAAGAATGCTGCTATCACTATGGTCATCACTACTGCCTACTTAACACACACACAACTATTGTGAGCAAAGCGCCATGATTTTGCTAATTGTATGATTGTACTTGGAAGCCTCAGAGCAATCTACAACTAGAGATGTGAAAGGTTTTGATAAGGCTAAACCAGTAGGTTCAGCCAAACCAAAAGAGTAGGTGGCAGAACTCTTATTTCTATGAATCCAATCACCATTTCAAGTACTTGTTTGCTCATTTATGCTAAGCACACTTGGCACTAGGAATTCAAAAGAAATACTCAGCTCATTTTAATTGTTTTTAATTTGGTGACTAAACTTCAAGATGGGAACAGAAAATAGGAAAAGGCCTGGACTTAGAGCAACAGGGATTTGAATATTAAATACATTTAGAATTACAGGAGAATATAGGTTTGTTTCTTTCTGGGGAAAAAGTGGGTTTTGTGGAAGCAAATCAATTTCCTAATATTTGAAAGATGATTGTCATAAAAAAACCTCATATTGACGGCATGTACTAGGGCAAGAAAAAATGACTCCAAGAGGGGAGACAGATAAACAAAGATTTACTGTCATGAGGAAACCTCAAAATAATGAATTTGAGAAGCCTTTAGGAAGTAATGGCATTTCTTTCTTGTAGAACAACAGAAACCTTCAGGTCATAGAAACAAACCAGGTCAATTTTGGAGATGATGGTTGAGTTAAGAAGCATTTGAACTAGAATATATCTAAATCATTTCCAAACTTGGTGACAAAAAATGAAATAAAATACCAGTCACTACAATGACTCTGTGACTCGGGTGGATTCATTGCCTTCCTTCAAAAGCCAGTGATTTAATTTGCTTGAATTAATCCTGCAAGCAAATGTGTTAAGAATCAGAGAGAGTACAATTCAGAGGGAATCAAGTCTAAGAATGTAATGAGGAGAGCAAAGTGAAGGAAGAGAATATCAAAGAAGAGCAAGCCAAGAGCAAGGTGGGGCTTTGGAAGATTTGACTTCACCTTTAGTGACAATAGTTTTGTCTACTTGAAATTAGATGAGCAAATACTGTTGGCCTAGCTAAAACATCACACACTGTGATTATAATTTTGTTAACAGAATGAGGTTAGTGGCCTTTCTGTTTTAAATGTCCCTCTGGCAACCAAGGTTTTTATGTCTGAAAACCATGCAAGATTCTATTTCTGAATGTGCTTTCTTTCTTGTTTAATTGAAATGAGTATCACTTTACTAATCTAGTGACTTCAGTTGGAAACTATAGCAACAATCTTTGGATTGAATGAATCAAAAACAAATGCAAAAAAATAAGCTAGGCACCTGGTTATCTGGTTTAAGTATTTATTTTGTATGAGGAGTAATATGAAGACCGATTTCTATTGAGTAACAGAGTCAAGGATAAGAACTATGAAATAGTGTGCCTTTCTGCCATACATCCAATGCCAGCTATAAATCTCCTGACAGATTCAGTAAGCTTTGAGCATTTTTCTTCCTCACAATAAAAGAGCCTCCAAATTCCTTTCACTGAGGGCTTCTTGAATAAAACAGCAGGGTATTTCCAACCATCTTGTAATAGACTTTCAGGGACAGAGATGTTCTGTAAAGAGGCATAAAAATAACCAACTGTAATCCATTTTGCCTTAGAACCAAAATCCTTTTTAAATAATGAAGAGGTGTGAGGAGCAGCTGATGATGAGGAGGAAGCAAGGCTTGATGTGAGAGAAGACAATGGGAGAACTCTAGAAAAATCTATCTTGAGCTAATGGCAGTTTTCCTTTTTGTAAGTAACTTCTCTCTACAGAGAAGTACTGGAATGCAGAGAGCATGGTGTAAGAAAGGGATCTTCACCATGTGGTGGTGGCTCACGCGGCTCACGCCTTTAATCCCAGCACTCGGGAGGCAGAGGCAGGAGGATCTCTGTGAGTTCAAGGCCAGCCTGGTCTACAGAGTGAGATCCAGGACAGGCACCAAAACTACACAGAGAAACCCCGTCTTGAAAAACCAAAAACCAAAAACCAAAAAAAAAAAAAAAAAAAAAAAAAAAAGTGATTTTCAACATTAACAGCACAAAGCAAGAAGAAGCCATTTAACAAGACTCTCTCTGCTTTATCTATCTGCTCAAAGTCCAATATCATTATTTAAAAGGCTTCGACAATGTGAAGAGCCAGCTCTACTAGAGAGGGATGCAGTGGCCACATGGTCTACCCCGTGGCTACCCATTATTAATTAACCATGGCATTTTCCAGAAGGGAATGTTGTCATTCGTACGCAGCTTCTTTCTGCTTGACAATCCCTCTAAAGAGCATCTGATTTTGCAAGTCAAGACAGTTGTATACAATAAACCTCTTTTGTGTATAATGTGCAAAGCTAGGTCACTGACACACCTCCCAGAAAAGGAGGAAGCAAGGAGGAAGGAAAAAAATAAAACCTACTCTTGGTAAACTCATTTATTTAAGATTTCCAGTCTCAGAGTACTGTCCTTTGAACACCCCAATTACCTCCTCTTGCCCTGACAAACAAGTGGTAGAAATTTTAATGAACTGGAATATAATCAAGCTCAGAAATAAACAGTGTTAAATCATTTTTTTTTTACAGAGAAAAGCAGCTCACATACCTGTACTCTGTGTATCTCTGGTTTTCACAAGGGTGGAATGCCCTTGCAATGGACTGAAACAAACAATGTTTTATTTTTGTTTCAACCTCTGTTGACTTTCCTTTGCATTCCTTTCCCCTAGTATGCCAGAGCCTCAGTTCTGAGAATAATTAGCATTGCCCACTGGTGATAACAGGGCCACAGCAACCTAACAGCGATATCTTGCTGGCGCCAGCTGTGCTTCAGTATTTATTTATTAAGATCACAATATTTACACAGTATGAACTCGTCGAGATGGTGGGGGGATTGAGCAATGCTTCGGCAGCTAAATTTCATCCGTGTTTTCAAATGGAGCTTTAAAAAAAAAAATAAGAAGAACTTGTAGGCTGTGTTCTGTTTACTTCTCTGGATAGAAAATTCAAGTGTCTCATTCCAGCCTGGTTCTGTTTGCTAGCAGCTTGGAGTGTACACCCTGGAGAAAGCTGTGCAGGCATGAACTGCAGCAGATGCCGAAATGAAACCTGCTTGTGTAACACAGAGATGCATCTTTGTGCTGCCACAGATGCGTGGATTGACACAGCAAAGAAACGAGGCAGTGAGTTTCCAGCAGCTGATCATCACACTCAGCCTAGGACTCTGACTAAATAATCTCCATTTCACTTGAATTCTTACCTCTTTCCATTTGCTTTTCTGTAAAATAAAAAAAAAAAATCATCATGCTGGTAAGTGGCATGTGTTCTGATGTCCATTCGAGTAGTGGGTTACTGTGTACATAGAAAGATTTGATACCAATAGGCCACTTTAGGATCTTTTAGTATTTTCACTGTCATAGTATTTGAAGTATTTTTTGGATGAGAAATAAGTAAAAAGAAGGGATGATGAACAGGGAAAGGTGTGGGCTGAAGGGGGAAAATGGGGGAAGAAATAGCATATTTGTCAAAGGGCATAAAGAACTAATACAGCAAGTTGACTATAATTAATATAGTTATAACAGAGTGTGATCATTTGAATAGGTATGGCCCCCATAGACTCCTGTGTCTGAATGCATGGCCTATGGGGAGTGGCACTATTAGAGGGTGTGGCATCGTTAGAGTAGGTATGGACTTGTTGGAGGAAGTATATCACTGTGGGAAGTGGGCAGGCTTGGAAGTCTTACATGCTTAAACTATGCCCAGTGTGGCGCACAGTTTCCTCCTGCTGTATGTGGATAAAGTTGTAAACTGTAAGCCAGCCCCAACTAAGTGTTTTCTTTATAAGAGTTGCTATCATCATGGTGTCTCTTCACAGGATTAGAAACCCGAAGACATACAACCTGCATCTGTGTTAGTTTTTACTGACAAATTGACACAACCCACAGTTCCCTAGGGTGAGAGCATGGCAACTGAAGAATATCCCCCAGTCTAATGTACTGGTGGACAATGTTTGTGGGGCATTTTAACAACTGCCAACTGATATAGAAGGGTACAGAATGCTTTGGGTTGTACATCCCTAGGCAAGCTAGCTGGACATGCACTGAAGTGGGAGATAGGAAACAGTTCCTCCATAGACTCTGCTTCCAGTTCCTACTTCAGGTCCTGTCCTGACTCCATTTCATGATGTATTCTAACCTTGAAATGTAAGTAACATCAAAACTTTGCTCCCCTAAAGGCTTTAGGTGGTGGTGCTTTTTCTCAGCAATAAGAAAACAAAAGGAAGCAGAAATGATACCAGATGAATATGGGGTTGCTGTAATGGACTTGGCCATTTTCCTTTGCTTGGGGAAAGGATTGTGGAAGTATTTGGTACTTTGAGTTGAAAATACAGAGCATAATGAGTTGATGAGGGAATTTGGAAGATGATGCTTAAGTAAAGACACAGACAATAGAAACCAAGCTAATGAAGCTTTGGCCGCCCATCACCTTAATCATGTGACTACTTAATCTCATAAAGTTCCGGGAAGGAACAAGAACATAGGAAACAGGTTAGGGGTTATTTGTGTGATATTTTGAATTATGAATCTTGTGTGTTGATGATTTGGGGCTGAGGAATTAGCTGTGATTAATAATAAATCCTCAACCCTGTAGTGAAAGCTTCTTTACATTTCTGGTCCAATAGATGGTGATCCTCTAAGTGTAGTGTTAACTGTGATTAAGAGATCAGCATCATTGAGGTAAAATCTGGGAACTATTTTCTCAGGGTCACTACACAAAAGTGGTGGTCCAGACAGTGGAAGACAAATCAAAATTGCCCATGTGCAACAATCTTCCACCTGGAACTGGTTTGGAAGGCATGAAAGTTGCAAAATTAAAGGAGTCACAGAGAGTAGTAGAGCCTTGGCACAATAATAGAGCCCCTGAAGACAAGTACTGCAAGGCCACTGGTGAAGATGAAGATTCTGCTTCATTGGAAAGCCCAGGTTTGAACGGGTAATATAGAGAACTAGAGGATCAGATGATCCTGAAGAGAGGCCAGAAGAGCCCATTGGTAAAGGTACAGGCTCTGTTGCAAAGAAGACCTCAGGATATCAGAAATGCAAGCACCAAGGACTTCCACTAAGGACAGTAGTGGGTGTGAACAGGCCTAAACCTACTACAAAAACTCATGTGCTACAGTTGGAGCTGCTGAAGCTGTTTGGAGCACAGAAGATCATGAGTGACTCTGAAATGTTGGACACTGAACTATAGAATTTGGATTTAATTTGTGGAACTTCGGCTTTGCTTTGATAAAATTGCTACTATTCCAATATTCTTTCATTTGGGAATGAGAAGTATTTAACTTGGTTTTGATTTTATAGAAACCTACACTTAAGAGACTTTTAACTTTTAAAGAAACATTTAACTTTTAAAGTGTTGGAATTTTTTAAAAGACCCTGGGACTTCTAAAAATTATACTTTGATTCATAGTTTGATATAACATAAAATATTTGAGACAGGAAAAAATATGGTTCAACAGTGGTGTGTTTATGTGTCAAAGTGACAAGCAGTGGCCTGTGCTGTTGGCTTTGACTGTCAACTTAGCACAAAGCATGGGGAAAAGGAAAACTCAAATGAAGAACCTCATATATCAGATTAGCCCATTCTCATATCTGTGAAAAATTGTGTTTATTGAATGGCTCCATCCTTAGGCAAACAGCCCTGAGGTATGCAAGAAAGTTTGTTGAGTAGAAGCCAGAATAAGTAACATTGCTCTATGATCTCTGGTTCAGTTTCTTCTTCTAAGTTCCTTCTTTGAACTCTGGTCCTCAGTTCCCTCAGTGATGGTCTGTTACTTGTAAGCAAAATAACTGAATTAAACCTGTTCCTATTCCAAGTTGCTTTTGACCTTGATGTTTCTTCACAGTAACAGGAAACCAAACTAGCAATACTATATTGAATAGAAGAAAATTTTGCAACTATAGATCTTTAAAATTAACAATTTTGAACAATTGAAACAAACTTGTCTAACTTGAATTTGTTTACTAAAACTAGCACTATTTTTTGCTATCACTTCTAAATAACTCACAAACTGTTGTTTTTGTATTTTTGCTTATATATAAGCATATAGTAGTAGATATAACTGTTCAAACAAGACAGTGAAGTCATATGAATGAGTAGACCCTCATCCTATCTTAAAATGAAGCAGAGGTATATAACTTTTATTATCAAAGAAGTTATGAAAATGTAGGTCCAACAAAGGAATGGACACAATCACTGCCAAGTATTAAGCAATGATAAATGTTGTTCCATTTGAATTTCATCTGTGACTTTTGAAAAAAAAAATCATCCAAAAGGCAAAATTGATACTGAAGTCTTCTCTCTGCTAACTTTTATAATTACCTATTAAGGAGTTTTATTTTGCTTTGCTGTTTTGGTGTTGAAAAATGGACCATGGGCTTGCATATGTTAAACAAGGTATTTATCCCTGAGCTCTATCCTCAGTGTTTGGTTTTATGAGACATAGTCTTGCAATGTAATCCAGGTGAGCCTTGTAGTCACTCTA